>NC_137662.1:7417726-7622726 GCF_963422515.1 Blennius ocellaris
CTCGATGAGCTGTCATTCGCCATAGTGGGAGGTCTTCTCTTCTCCTTTTATTGTGAAGCTGTCAAAGCAGGAAGTCACCTTTGGTATCATCTCTGGAGGCTGAGAAATGAATCTTTTCTGTCTCGCTCAGGCCACCATCCAGAAACTGCTGGTGGAGGGGGTGCAGCTCAACAGTCCTGCTGTACTCCCAGTGGAGGGACGCGTCTCAGAGGAAGACACGCAGTGGATTATTTACAGGTGTGCACACATTATACCGACATATGCTGCACACATAGACAATGTAATCTTCTTTTACTATTTTAATTTGCATACACATTTTAGGTAGTAACCAGTAATACAGGCTTCTTTTGCATTTTACAGGACCAAAATTCCTGGATGATATGTAAACTTTCTATAATATGATCACAGCTTTAGTTGTAATAGTTTTAAATATTTGATTGTACAGTAGGGGTGTCAAAAACATTTTAGTTTAAGGGCCACAAACAGCCCAATTGTGTCTTGAGTGAGCTAGGCCAGTAAAATAGTGACATAAAAACCTTTAAATTTAAATTTAAATATTTTCTTTGTTGTGATGCAGAGTTTATGATGAAAAGGTCTATATCATCACAAAACCAAACAACTACACCCAAACATTACGCCAATCTCAACATAATGCCATTTCATTGATTCTCTCTGGCAGGAAATATGATGAAATGTCCAAAAGGTAGCAGAGAGTCAGTCGGCTGTACAAATACAGTCAATGAACCAGTAAAACAGTGATGGAGAGTGAAAAACATCAGCTTTCCTGATTATGTTTTAACCAGGAAAACATGATTATCATGGCTTCTTTTTGACAGCAAATGTACTTCATTGAGAAAACCCACTAATATGTTTCTTTTATTATTTGATAGAAAAATAAAGAATTGCAGTAGTTGTCATATATGGTCTCTTGCCCGATAAAGTGTAGAAGAATTGAGTTTGTGGCTTTCAAGGTGTGGTCTTGAAATCAAACCTGTATCTGTTTGGTGGATTCAATCCTTTTGTGTGATAGTCATCCACCCCAGCCTCCCAAAGCTAATACTGTATATAAAAGCTCTTTTTACCTTATATTACAGAACGTTTCCCTGGTTTTAATTACCAAAGCCACTGGGACGCTTCTGTCCTTAAGATATTTTCCTGTGTCACATTGCAGCGTAACACAGAAATATGTGTATTTTTGTCTGCACCTCCAGGTTTGCATATAAGTGTCTCATTAAATATAATTAAAAACTCCTTTCTTTTACTACAGAAGTGTGTTTAACTTTCTATCAGCGCACATGAACCAAAAACAATTTTTTTGGTAAAGTAATTAACTCTCCTGCCTCTCGTTAAATTATTCATGACAGACGGCACCACATAATTACTATTCAGTCTAACTCTTACAGTGTATCTCCATCTCCATCCCACTCCATTATGGATCTCTGCAGAGAGTGGATTCAGGCCCTGTCTGCCCACGCCACCTCCAGTTTCTTGCGAGCGGGGGAGCTCGGCGCACAGATCAGCGAGCCGTGGGTCGTTGGCAACGCGGCCATTTACCTGTGGAACTATAACAGCCACTTGCTGGCAGCCGGGGACTACCAACGCCTGCTTCCTGCATTCCAGAGTGTGGTGGAGATGCTCCGAAAGACCGAGTGTGCCGGGTAGGTCAAAGTCACTGCCTCAGTGTTCATACTCACAGCTTTTACTGAGGCACTTACACCAGTGATTGGCCTGGAGTTTTTTCTAATAGAGTGTGAAGAAAAATGAAAGAAAGAAAATTCAAAGGGCCTTCACTAATGATGATGACTTTAAAAATACTTTTGTGTCTTGCTGTTGGTGTCAGCTCTCATCAATCATCAGCTATTATTCACAAACCTCAGTATTTGAGAAACTGGAGAGTGATGACTACACATATTTTAACATATTCCTAGTGTTTCGGAGGGGTTTCATCAGACCAACAGTCACTTTATGCAGCCTCAGAGAATACGTGTGTACACAGACCCAGGCGATGCAGGTAAAACTTGTAAATGAGAAATGTTTTAGCTGATAGTAGCAATAGTCAATAAAATCCAACTCTTTTTCTGGCAGTCATGGTTTTCTGCTGAAGAATACACCCAAATGTATTCAAAATTCTTTAGCTCCCTCAATAGAGAAGAATTTATGCTCTCCCCTTTTTGAAAATAAGCGGTGAATTGCTCCTCAAAACAAGCTGAACTGTCCTTGGGCGCAACGGTAATTGTGTAAATATTGAGATGCAGCAGCATCCTTGTGACAGCACAGCCAGGGAAACATATATTTCCTGTCCAAATCTGTGGGGGGGACAAAAAAAAGGGTTTTCTAATTTAAGGAATAGCCCAGACTACGACATTTGCCCTTGCGGCTCAATTTTCTGTTGTTCTTATCGGAGGTAATGCCAGTTCGGAGCTTTCATTGTGTTACATTCTTTAGGAGTCGTGCTCTGTTTGTGTTGCTGTGCAACGCTGTGGCCCGGGGGCTGATCCAGCCGTTGCCTGGACGAGACAGCATCGAGGCGGCTCCGGCAGTAGACAAGGGCAAAAGCCGAGGCGAGAAGAAAATGGAGAAGTCTGCAAGCGTCCAAGGGGTTTTTCTAGACCCTGGTGCCCTGCAGAATGTTCGCAAAGCATTGGAGGTACGTTACTGTGTGCAAGTCCAGAGGGGGTTAAAAAATAGAGTATGAGTGCATTTGATGTACCGGTATTAATAAACTTGTTTTGTTATCCTTATCAGCACTGATGTATTTATGTGAAATGTAAAAGTTTCACGCAGGCTGCACAACATCCACACATCAGTGTCATCAGCATGTGTATAAAACCGCCCTGTCGCCCACTATAGAGACCATATTTTTACATAAATTCTCTCTGACATCGACTGGTGTGTGATCATGACTGTGAATGGAAGAATCCTTTGTCACAGTGAATTAGCATCCTGCCTCCACACACAAGTACACTTACGCACTAGAATGTTTCCATGTCCATATATTTATATTAAAACTCCTTACATCAGCATTCATTTGCAAAAGTAATTTGTTGATTCCTAAAGATATTTAAATAATAATGTAAAACGACCCAGATTGTCTCTAGAAAAGTTTGCAGCCCAACTACCCCCCCAGCCCCCAGTTGGGGGTCCCTGAACTTAGGTTGGGGAGCACTACTATCATAAAAAGTCCAGGCTGTGAACTAAATTTATGCCAAACGGACTTCAAACAGAACCAACTACTTCTGTAGGATAATCAATACAGGATATACGCTGGTGAGGTTAAGACGAGAAGATTAAATACTCTCCTTGAGGTTTTCAGCATCGTGGTCACATGTGTTCACGGCAGCTCAACCAACCACCTGTTTGACACCACGAATGATCAAAGCAGGTTTAGCTGTGAGTCTTGTTGATTTTATAGATGGGTAATGTGGGAGCAGTTGATTAGCCCTCTGTCAGCTCCTTCTAAGACTGACGGGGGCGTTTGAGCTTTTCCTTTTTTTTTTTTTATTCTCCCCTTATACTTTGTGATCTTTGTTCTGTGAAAACAATGTGTGAAATCCCAGCCCCGGAAGCTTAAGAACTGATTGGAATCTCGGCAACGAGCTGAACAGAGTGTGTTGAGGAGTGCGTGTATAATCTCTCAATGCACTTTGCTGAATCTTTTGCGAGACGTGTCCAGAAACTCAAAATTCGAATCTTTTGTGCGTGTGTGTGTGTGTGTGTGTGTGTGTGTGTGTGTGTGTGTGTGTGTGTGTGTGTGTGTGTGTGTGTGTGTGTGTGTGTGTGTGTGTGTGTGTGTGTGTGCGTGTGTGTGTGTGTGTGTGTGCGCGCGCGCAGACATTACACAACTAACATTATGTATGGGCCCATTTACACACCGTCAACTTTCTGAAAGCTTTTACACATTCAAATTCAAATTCCGTGTCCTGAAAAAGACAGCTTAGATTGTGATTGCTTTCTTCTAACTTTTCAGATTAAAAAAAAAAAAAAAAAAGAAGGAATCGGAGCCATTGTTATGTTACTTTGAAAGTATTGAACTCGTAAAGCTTCTCTCCATTGAAGTTGGTGCATTCATTGCTTCTGCTTTTGGGATCGACATTTCTTTCTCATCTCTAATTCTATATCAGTGCTTAATACAGTCAAAACCGTAAAGGAGACCATGTTTGATGACGAGTATTCAACAGACACGGAAATCATTCAAACAGATGTTGTTTAGGGTCCGTGTGTCCGTGTGTGTGTGTGTGTGTGTGTGTGTGTGTGTGTGTGTGTGTGTGTGTGTGTGTGTGTGTGTGTGTGTGTGTGTGTGTGTGTGTGTGTGTGTGTGTGTGTGTGTGTGTGTGTGTGTGTGTGTGTGTGCATGCATTTTAAGAATTTGGAGTCAGGGAAGCATTAATTCTACATTAAGACATATGTTTGGCCATGCCACACACACTCTCTTGTTATTTCATCTTTGAAATCATCCAGTCATGCATACACATACAACCAAGCATGTACTGCAGTTGTTTTGTTTTTTTTTTCATCACGGTGCTTCTTTCTGCTCTGAACATATCATTTCCTCCCTTCTCTTGTCTTCCAATTATAACTCATCTGCTTTCTTTTCTCCGCTCAAAGGATCCGCCTTGAATATCTGCTTGTGCTTCAGATGAAAGACACTTCATCAGTGAATTATTAACAAAATCTTGTTGTGTTCCCCTCTTTTTTTTCTTCTTTTTTTCCCATGCATTTTTCATAAACAAGTGTAACAGGGTCAGATGGAGTGTCTGACTCAAACAGTCTTGCTGGATTCTGAGCTCTTTGTGTAGGCGTGTGTTGTGTCTTGAGCTGACAAAAGGACAAAGGGTCAAGATCATATGGAGACTTGCGCATACAAGTTGTATAGTCGTCCTCTTTGAACCACTAAAAGGTTATTCAATATTATGTGGGCGATGTTGGCTTTGGGAAATAAAGTTAACGTAATCAAAGTTGGTTCGGTAGATTATTTCTTTGTCACAATGCTTCTTATTTAGAAATCCTAACTGAAAGTGACCCAGATCCCATCTGTTTTGTGACAGTCTGAACGTTACAGTTCCGATGTTTTCACACCCGACCAAGACCTCGATCTTAAGTGCCACCAAATCGGATAGGATGTCTTTCAATGTGACCGCTGTCTGAACAGTCAAGTCACATGTATGCTCCTTCCACGCCATGGACGTCACGAGTCTGCGTCAGTTGAAGCGGCTCCATCAAAATGTTAGAAGCCGTGCTCTCGCTCTTCTTTTCCTCATTCATTTTCTTTTCCTCGCCATATTGTCTACATTTTGTCGACATTTATCCATGTATATGAACTTTTTTTTTGGTCCCATTTTGAATTTTTTTTTCTAATTTTGAAAATGAGTCTGGTGTGTTTTAAAGATGTTTATTATTACAAAATTTGGCCAAGCCTCCAGGAAACCACAACAGAGAGGCTGTAGAGCCATAGGCTGCAGACCCCTATACCAAACAAAGCAAACACTTCAATATGCCAAGATACAAAAATGAGTGTGACTCCTACTGTGCAAAGTAAATTTTTCCATTGTTTTTACTTCTCAGCTGTGTGAATACGCCCTCTGTGTATCCACATGCCACAATTCCAGGGAGACCGTCCCCCTCGCTGCACGAAAACAGGTGTTGGCCACATGGGTGCAGATCAAGAGACTCCTGCAGCAGCAGATTGGTCCAAAGATGGATGTGCCGAAAGATGAGGTACCTCTCTGTCTGTCACTTCAAAAGTTTCTACCGTTTTGTGAAGTTCTACAATGACTTTGTTAATTGATGTTCTGATTTCTAAATATTTATACAGTTAAGAATAGATCAGTATCACAAGCATTTGCATTTTTTTTTATAGTACACGTCAGTGCCAATATATGCAAAATCATGCTCCTATTCAAGATGAAATTTTAAAATCAAAAAGTAGATAACAAACATCCAGAAGACAAAGCAAACATCATAACTCCAGTGCATCTATCTCAATAATAGCCGCTACAGTAGTCCTTCTAAACACCCCAGTGATGTAAAATAAAGTCTAAAGGGCATAATTAATCTGCAAGCACCTATTAGTCAGCATTGCGCTATGGTGATGGCGCAGGATCCCCAGGGAGTTTGTTGCACTAATGGGTCATCGGAGGAAGCTGCTGCAGAGCCCAACAGAAAGCTACAAAGGCAGTGGCCCCCTTATGACACATCAAGTCATTTTCCATGTGCTCAAATATTTTAATTTAGTGTTCAGTGAACGTGTATCTGTGGTCAGTGTGTACAATGGGGATGTACAGCATGTTGTCTGGCCTTCATGAAAGGTGATTTCAATCTTCCTAATTTACATCACTATTAAGCAGCATGTATCAAGCTCATCCTCACATATTTAGAAAACCCCATTTATTTACCTAATTCTAATTTCCAAGGGCCACTGGTGACTCAGTGCATGGCTGCTTTCCCAAGAGTTGCATAGTTATTTGATGCAACTTTGAAGTGGTAGATATCAGTAATAGAGAACTGCCAAAAGACCTCTGGGTACATTTTGTACTGAAACACTCACATATGTACTCAAGACTAATTTGTTGACTGTGGCCAGAGGAGTGCAGCGAGATCTGTTCTGGTTTTGTTAGTACTCTTAAGTAGAGTTTGGCTAGGCTCAATTTGGATAAATAGAAATAAATAAAACCCTTTCCAGCAGTTTCCAGGTTTTGGCAAACAGGATGAAGGTTATGTGTAACTGATAAAAAAAAACCAACAAAAAAATCCTGAATTGTTCAAAATGATTCTTCAGTTTCGGGTGAACAGAATAATTCAAAGAGGATGCTTATGTGAAATAGGGTGATTTTGAGGCTGGACCTATCGAAATGACTTTCAATTTATCTGTTTAGATTTATAGAAAGTAATTTGAAGGGCATTGAGGCATGCAGAGAGAATCATTAGCTGAGACCTTTTTGTTGGGTCAAAAGAGAAAAAGAGTTGGGTGTCATCTGCATGAAAATGGAATATACTTCTCTTATTACTTATATACTTCTCATATTACTTGTTCAAGCAGTGGCATGTAAGTAGAAAAATGCATAGGATCGAGAACTGACCCCTGATGTACACCAAAATTGCAGTCATCAGTCATGCCCCATATGCTGTTTTTTTATTTAAATAAAAACAATCACACACAGCAGCAGAGATACCAAGATGCCTATTACAAAGGCACAATGAAGATAAGGCAAAAGGCGGTACTGATTATGCAGGCAAAAGTTTGATATCTTCCTCATTATGTTCACGCAGCTTTTACAGCTGCCTCATTTGTCTGCAGCCTGTGTCGCTGCTCATCAACGTGCTGACACCACAAAAAAAAAAGTTGATCTTGATACTTAAAAGTTCACACTCGAGAGTGAGAAATGTTCACCGAAGTCTTTATACACTGAGTGCTGGCAAAAGTCAGAAACTTTGTTAGGTTACATGTTCACTTTTAGAATGTAGTTTGCAGAGATTATAAAAAAAAAAAAATGTGAATAAGCCCCGATAGAACGATCGAAGTGCACAAACCTCAAAGTTCTGCGATATCTTTTTGATGTAACAAGAATGATTAAGAAGTACAGTACAGCTATTTTCATCCTCTGCCACACAATTACTTAAATTTTTACTTCAAGGCACTGTCATCTTTCTATATCTATATTAGGATGAGAACAGTTAATTGGAAAGCTTTTTATTACACAACATAGTATTTGGTATGAGCAGGAGGGTTTATTCTTACTTGGACAGCTTTTTGGCTCCGTGTCACAATATATTAATTTCATATATCTAACATATACTGTGGTACGGTCATCTGCTTATTGTCGGTCTACAATGGATCTTTTAGTGCAGTGGGCATATGATTAGTGACGTGTCTGTTAATGTTGACATCAATTAAAAGGCTGTCATAGTGTCCACATTGATGTATTGCTGCAGCAGTTCAGCCGTCAACACTGTGTAGGTCAGTTTGACTCACTCATTGAGTCCAGCTCAAGCTACATGGGTTAGTTTGAAGCCCAATGATGGCGCACACATTTTATTTTGGTTATTAAGTGATTTTTAAAGTCAAGTATTTCAAGCAATTGTGCTCGAAAGAGGAGGATGCAAAGAATAAAACTGATAACTTGAAAAAAGTAGCAACAGATCAGTCAATAAATAGATTACACCCCGTAGACAAACAGAAGACGGCTTATATGTGGGGAAGCCAACATTTATTTAGATCTGCTTGTACATCTTATACATCATAGCTACTGTGTGTGGAGATGAATTATTGTTGTTTACACAACATTTCAAGTGAAAACGCTCCATTTTTGCTTTTTGTTGTTTCACAAAGATTTGTGTTTACACAAGTGTCAAGCCCGGATCATATTGTAGTTAGCATGTTGGTGGGTGGTATTGTTTGTCTTTGTAATGAACCCACTAATTGTATTCAGTATATCTGTAATCTTTGTAACTTTTTATCGACCTGTGGGAGGGTCATAGTGAGTGTCCACTACCAGAGGGAGTGGTTATTTCCCTTCTTGAGGTCACAAAGGGAACATCTCAGATGCGACTGTGTGAGTCCACATTGGCTAAAAGGTGAAGCAAATGAGAGAGATGATAGATTTTCTTCACTTCTGGGGCCTCATACACAGGCTATGGGGACCAATATTACTGTTAGAAACCATTATAAAGTAAATTTTGCATTATACGGGACCTTTTACAAAGAGAGAGATTGACAGTAGCTCTGTAACTTCACAACTGTTTTAATTTCCAAAGTAAACAGTGACATGCTCATTGAAGCTTCACTCATTATGTGCTATCGTGTACTAATATATTAGTAGTAAACTAATTGGTGTAATGCCTTACTTTATTAATCCAAGCACTAGTTTTCTTTTCCGCTCTAGAAATCACAGCATTGTATCTTCCTCCGTGAATTCTTCGCTGTACAATTAAATAGCCTTGTTATGATTACTTACCATAATCCTGCCACCAATCACGAGCAAAGAATATCCTGCCCCGCATGACCTCCTTCAGCCCGATGCGCTTTGAGTCACAGCTTGATGAGATTTGTTTCTTGCAATACAAATTAAGAAATGCCGTGTGGACATGAATGGGGGCTCATCTCTAATTGCAATCAATAAATCATTCATCAACTCATTTTCCACACAATGGGAAGCCATACATTATCAACAATGCCATCTCTGCAGCATTTGGAAGTCAGACAATGTGGAAATCCTGCATGCTCATGTGTAATTCATTGGCAAACAGCAATGCACGTGTGTATATATTCTTGTCGTAATTAAGCTTAAGGGACCGGTGTTGTAGTCAGAAGAGAAAAAAATGTACAGCACACCGCCTTTCTTTGTCTCTGTGTTGCAGAGCGAGACCGAGCAAGTGTCGGCGACAATGCGCGTGCTGGTCGGAGTGGAGACGTTCCAATGCAACAGGGACCCGAGGCATATGGAGTTCTCCACTCCCAGTCTCTCCACAGTATGTTTTCCCTCCAGTCGCCGATGCCCAGATGGCAACCACAGATGCCAGGCTGACCCGCCGAGCCCGTCTGCATCTCATCATGTGTCAATATAATTTAAAAAAATCCCACGCACGCCTTGATCGGCGTGCTTTAGTTGGATTATGCTTAGCAGACATCTTTCTGTCATGAAGTGTGTTGTGCCTTTTTTTTTTCCCCCATAGAGAATTTCTATTTTTGACAGTCTGGCCCTTTTGGCTTTTCTTTCCCCCCACTACCCCTATATCTTCTTTTACTCTGCCTTTCATCCTTTCTTCTGCCCTTGGGCCTCCTCTCTCACTTTCTATCTGCTCATTTTGATTCACCCCCTCTCCTTATCCTTTCTTCTTCTGAATCTGATCCACATTTCTCCTTTTCCATCACTCATCATACCATATTTCTCTCCATATTATGCACCCCCCCTTTTACCTCTCTCTTTCCCCTTGCTTCTTGTCTTTTCCCTTGACTGTACTTCCTGATTTTCTTTGTTTTCCCCATTTGTCCTCTCTTGTGGTTACCAAAATCCCTCCCTCGCTTTTTTTCAATATCTGCTCGTCTTCCCCCATGTCCCTCCTTCCTTCCCTATATCTCCTCCCTCCTCTCGCCACCTTCCCTGCCTTTTCTTCCTCACCTGAAGCTGCTGAGCATGGCGTCTGCCTGCAGCTGGTGCGACGTGGCGGTGGAGCTGCAGGTGTGGTGCCAGCTGGCTTCCTTCTGCCACCATGTCAAGGACCACAGCCTGGTGTTGAGCTGCACCCAGAATGCTCTGCTGCTGGAGGAAGCAGCGATGAAGAGCCTCAGCAGCACGGCCTGTGCTTTGTAAGTTTTGTCAGTTCATTACATTGTGTTTAAACAAAAAAAAACAACAAAAAAACAAAGAAAACAATGACAGTGTTTTTTCAAAAGGTAAAGTTGCTTTGTGAAAAAACAGGCCAGGATGTGAACCGGAATGCATTGTAAAGTAAAACCACACAGGTCGGTTTTGGTTTTGATGGCTGACTACTTTGCAAAATGCTGTATGTGCTCGAGGTGACATCTTGTGCATATTCACGAGTACTGCATTGTATTTTTTCAAGTAGTGTGCCAGCTTCAGTGTTATATCATTTACATTTAAAAAAAAAAAAACAACATAAAAACTATGCTCAACTGAAGAATGGATAATGTATAGAACTGGTTTTTGGTTTGTATCTATGTGTCTAAATGGAAAATCTGTTTTCTGATAACGACTTAAGTGGAAAAAAAAAAAACACACACAAATTTTTGATATTCAGCCGTGATTGATGGAACTTCATTACTGGGAAATTCATCACCACCTGCAGCTTGAGTGTGGATAACTGTTAATCGGTTGCTTTGGTCATGTTACTGTGACCCTGCATCGTCGATCAACTGTTAATGTGTTATTGTTAACCTCCTTCTATCTGCAGGTACAGTCTGCCTGCGGTGAGTGAGCTGCTGAGCACCGCAGCCTGTTTGAGGGGATGGAGTTTAGTGCACGAGTCCCGTGGAGATGTCCACGCTTACAGAGAGGCTTTGAAGGTGCTCCTCTCCAGCGTCAGGTACTCCTCCTCCACTGTTTTCTCTCCTCCCCTCTGTTGATCTGCTCTCCTCCTGCCTTTCACCTCACATCAGGCTGCTTCCTGCTTTTGTCCACAGCTTTGCAGCGAAAGCAGACAATCCAGCATTGTGTGTCACAGCTGCCAGGCATTACTGGAATGCTTGTCTGCCCCTGACGCAGAACCCCGGGGAAAGATGGCAGCTCCAGCAGCACCTGAAGGCGATCCTTATTTCCCTGAATAAAACCACCAAGCAAAAAAATGTAAGGGGCACATCTCAAGACACATTTATATGCATACTTTTGAACATATATTGCTTTCCAATGTTACAGAGCTGCAGTACCTTTTCCTCCTCATTACCTTTTCTTGCAGCATGAGTATGATCTGGTTGCTTGCTGATGGAGTCTTAATTTTAAAGATTGATTTCAAACTTTTTCATTCCGTCACGCATTCACCAAGAGCATTTTTTATCAGTTTTTCAGAGATGTGATCCTAAATAATTTTTACAAGTATGATCAAGTATTACCCCCTTCCTATATTCTGTCATGTGTTTCGATGAAGCGAAATATTCACAACAGATTCGTGTACTATCAAAAAGTCTACTCTGCAGCTTATATAATGCATTCAAAGTCATGCAAACTTCCCGACACACCCTGAGTGCTGTGTAAGTAAGTTTAATAGATCACAGTATTTATGACTGCATGACCTGCCATAGAATCTCATTGTTTACTCCTCTAGGAGATGAAGGCTGCAGCTTGTAATATCCAATCCACTTCTCTTCCTTTGAGAGTGTTACCGCCTGCAGAAATTAATATTAAAAAATGTGAAGTTGAGCATGAGGACTGTGCAGTGTGCAACACATTTAACAGTGGTAATCCAAACAAACAAAAAAAGTACACAAATGATACCTCTGTTTTGAGCAGTGTTGTGAAAATTACTAAAGATTAGTACTTGATGACTTGTAGCGATGAAGTTATTTAATTGTTGTATTATTTTAACAAAAAAAGCAATTTAATTGGAAATGAACAACTTCCAGGACGTCTAATTGTTTCTCTCAGTTCGATGTCTTAATAATGTGCGCAGAGTTAGTGTGAAGCATTATATGAACTTTAGTCTGATTACCGTTTTATGCAATAGGTTCAATTGAAGTTCTATCAGGCAGATGGAGGACGATTCTCTATAATCAATAGATTTTGAATAGTTAATTGAATAAGAAACTACAATAATTTAAATTGAGGCTGCTAATGCATAAAGTTATGCTGCTAATTTCATGATGCTGCCGCAGTGGTTAGTGCTCTTGCCCCCCAGAGAGAAGGTTGCGAGTTCAAATACCACCCCCCCCCCCCCGGTGGACAAGTCCATCACAAGGCAAACACACAGAGAACGACGACGCTAGGTACAATTTAGCATCACCAATTAACCTCACATGTGGGAGCAAATCGGAGTACCCGGAGTAAAGTCCCGCACAGATGGAGAGAACATGCAAACACTGGCCCATATTTGAACCCACGACATCCTCGCCATGAGGGCTAACTACTGCGTCACCGTGCGGCTCCACTGGCGGCATCATGCGTGCAGCACCATGCGACGCGGTTAAAAGTCCACGAGAAAATGAAAAAGTAAACATGCTGCCTCCCAAATGTCAATGAAGAAACCTTTGAAAAATAGGTAATAGTACAGTTAGTTCTTATTGCATGTGCATTGCTCAGCTTTCCATTAACTTGACTCTGCTTCATGTCGTCATTTTGTGGAATTTATAAAAGAGACTGGTTAAAGAAAAAAGTGAATTCGGAATTCACATAGATCTGTCTTCATACATGATTCAAGCAAATACTTCTGTATTGCATTGTAAAACAAACCTCTGGATTTATTTTACACAGTCCTGAAAGAACTACGTATGCATGTAGTGAAGTCATTATTCATTTACTGGATCTGTTTTCCACCTTTTTTGGCAATTTGCATACAACTGCACTGCCACCCTGGATTTCTGTTATATCTGACAACATAGCTGCCTTAGTGGTACAACCCAACACCTGAGCAGAGAGACAATAAAAACCACAAAAATGTTTCAGACCCTTTGCAACTCTCTCCTGGAACATTTCATTTTTAGACATGTTGCTGAGAGGACAAAAGTTCACCCCCCCCCCACCCCCAACTAAGAAAACAGTGTTAACAACAAAAAGAACAGCAAGTGAGCCAAACAAGAAGTGAGTGACAGTCAGAACCAGCCTTTCATTTCCTATCTTTTTATTTTTCACTTTCACAGATTTTGTATTTGTCCTGTTTTCTTTTTCTTCTCAGTTTATTTTGACTGCTGTCAAAGTGACTGAAATTGGTGTCAAACTTTGTAAACCCACCCTGTTATCTTTAATTGATGAAAATTGAAGAAAACCTCTCCTGAGGCTGCAAAGGGGAGAACTTGTGGGCGTGTTCAAACATCTCTGCAGCTCCGCTTGTGGACAGAAAATCCAGCCGGGGGGATAAACAGTTATTGAACTGCGGAAGAGCTTCAATTCCATAATTAAGGGCGTCTTATGTTAGAATCTATAATGATGGTTTTAGTGCTTGCTGCAGTGCTGAAAATGTGATGGGTGCTGAAAGAAAAAGAAGCTTTCTCTGACAGTCATGTGTTGTTCTATCACAAGAATGAGAGGGTTTTCACATTCCTGGATGGAAAATCCCAGTGTGAACATAATGTGTGTGCTGATCCAGTAAACTCATTAACCTCTGGCTTCCAAGAGGATTCTTAGATAAATAGTAAAAGGAATCCTGGTCATAAAAAGAGATCTTGGTGTGAGGCAAAGCTTGTGTGGGGGGGGGGGGGGGGGATGCAGTGTGAACAGACAATGGTTGTCACAGGCTGGGACTTGGGTCAAGTCAAAGTCAAAATGAGCTTTGTCAGTTCTGCAGTACATACAAGACACAGTGGAATGGAAAGTGTTGACTCGCCTGCCCTCCTACGATGTAAACATATATCGCCCACCAAAAAAATAAATAAAATAAGAATATATTACCAAATATTGCATGGAAATACGAAAATAGAGATGATGGACTAGAGAAACAGTGCAACTAGATTTTATAGTAGAAATTGAAAAAGCAGAAATGTGCAATATATCCTGAAATGTGTAAAATCTACAATAATATAACCCTGAATATGCAATGTTTAATACATTTTAGCATGCACTCTGTGTGAGAGATGACAGTTATACTTAACTTCACCTTTTAAGTATGTTTCTTTTATGTGTAACTTTTTTATTACTGTATGTCGACAATTTCAAGTCATTGCGTCTCAATGTAAATATTTCAGCAACACGTGTGTAGACCTCAGGAAGGTGTTGTAGCTTCTGGCACGTTGCACTGCTGCTCACACTCTCCTTCCAGTCCCGGTGTAGCCCAAGTATTGATGCTTTTTCCTTCTCTTTGACAGAAACAGAGCAAAGTGAGGAGTTTGCTGACCTTGACACAACAGCCTCTTGGCAGTTCAAAACATGGATCCACATGTAAGCCCCAAAATAATTCTACAGTAAAAATTCTGCCTGTTATTAAAAAAAAGAACTCGAGTTTCATAATCTGGGTTGTCGAACTTAAAGTCCGCGGGCCAGAACTGGCCTGCCAGAGGGTCCAATGAAATTTTTCATAATGTAAAAAAGTATGTCATGAACTGCAATTTCTTTATTTGACCGCCACTGACGCACTTTAGTCTGTATTATGTGGTGAATCAGTTCAGGTGATTGGGATTGCTCCACAGATTTAGAAACATGTATACAAACAATATAATTTGTGGAATGTGTGGAAGTTATTCGGACTGGACAAGCCATCAACATTTTTGAGTTCCAGCTTCGTGTGGCCAATGCGGCACTATTTACGCCTTCGAAGACGTAAATAGTTGAATAGAAATCCATTGTGATATGCAAGTTGTAAAGGACATTGCAGCTAATTTGAGGTTTGTCGTGTTGTAAAATCATAGTTCAATACATAATATGTAACCTTCCAAGTGATATGTCAATACCTTTTTGCACATAGATTTAGAGTTTGTTATTTATAGATTGTAATTCTATAATGTACTGGTCCGAGCACTTGAGCTCTAATTGCACTGTATGTGGCCCTGAACCTCTGCCAGAGGCAAAGCTGTGCTACCTCAATAATATGGTGGTACTGTTTGTCATCAACTACTAATCTCTTCATGTACCTCTGTGGGCAGGTGAAGAAGATTTATCCCTGAGAGCTGCCATTTATGGTCTGTTGCTGAACATCTACACTGACAAAGCAGACTTTGCAAATGCTTTGCTGCTGTTGGACAAAGCTATAAGAGACATCCCTGGCTCCAGGCATCAGCTGTGAGTAACACAAAAAGGAAAGTAACGGAAGTTACACATATAGGCAGACATCAAACTAGTGTTTGTTTTCCTCAGATCTCTGCTTAAATATAGAATTCTGGTGAAAGCGCGTCAGGGGGAAAGCGTCCAGTCGGACATGCAGATGTTGAAATCTGAAGGAGAGCAGTGCAATTCCTCCATGTGGCACCAGGTGGCGCTGTGTGCCAGCACCATCGCCCAACAGCTGTCCTGCTACAAGAAAGCGATCGCCTCTCTCATGGTAATGTCTTTACTCTTGAAAACATAAACACAAATCATGGGATTCATGCAAATCAAGCAGGAAGTATTCTGCAGTATTTTAAAAAAATATATAATCGGGAGGTGGATTTTAAATGATCTTCAGACATCTTGCCATGAGGGTGAACAGTATTTTTTTTCCCAAAGGCTGTTCCACCATCATGTGGACAAAACATGTCATTGCATAATTTTGCTCGTAAACTGGAGAAGGATCCTAGTGATCACAGAGAATGTGTTTAATTTAGGTTTCTTTAAAAAAAACAAAAAAAACAAACTAATTGAGATGATTTCTCAGTTGACAGGTGTTTAATTTGCTTCAAGGAAAAATACAAGTGTTGCCTCCTTGTAAATTGGTTCCACCATATAACAAATGTTGTTCTTTAAATGACATTATTGGTTTATGATTATTTGCTTGAATTATGCTCATCTTATTTATAGTTACAGTATCTATAGTTAACTTTACTTACACATTCTGGGGTATAAAGAATATAGAATATGGTTTCATATGGCTTCCACCACTCCCTTGCCCTATTCCCAATCAGTAAACTCTCCATGTATTTATACTTGACCCAGTTATTTATTCCTTAATCAACCTTCTCTCGCTCTGCACATTCAAATAAATAAACATTCAAATAAATCTTCTCCACTTTCTGATCGTGCCATTTTTGTACAACTTTACACAAAACGATAAATATAGCATAACAGCTGTAACTGAATGGAGCAGGCAGGATGACTGAAACTTGACCACAGAGAGAAGGTGCCTGAATTGAATGTGACATCTATGACAAAGAAACACAGAAGCTTAAAATAGAGCCGATGCTTCAGAGCAGCAGCATATTCCCATTCACAGCTTTATTGAAGAGAAATGATTAAATCTGAAAAGTCCCACAAAGTGCGACAATCTATTTTCAGATTTCTGAGTAGGTGAAGACTACTTTTACCATTTTGTTTTTAAAAAGACATTTACTTTGCTGCAGTTCAAATCCCACCACGTGCCACTGCTGGAATTAATTTAAAACTCAAGAAAATGATTGACTGTGGCTGAATATTTTTACGATCAGAGTCCAGAGTCTCAGTGGCTGAAGGTCTGCATCCTGCTGGAATTTGGCGAGTGGCTGTACTGTCACAACTTCCCCGAAGTCGACGCCCAACACCAAGTTCAGTGGGCCATCGACATCCTGCTGCAGCTGGAAGCCGAAGAGGCAGGAAGAGCAGGTATCGCTCACTTTATTGTTTTCTTCATCATATCAGGACATGTTTAGTGAGTTTTACTGTTTGTGCGACGGCACATCATGTAATCTGCAGGGAATGGTCGAAGAAATCCCTTCAGGATTCACCACGTGGGAATGAGATGAGGATATCCCAGGAGTCCTTCAACAGCTGTGTTCACGTTATTTGTCGGGAGATTTCAACGTTTACCACTGCATCAAAAACTGCAGAAATGTCAGGGGGCGCACTTTTTCATTGTTCCATAAAACCTCATTGTTTACACTCTTGTGTCAGAAATAAACAAAGCAAATGTCATCTTGAGGAAACTAAAATGACCATTCAAGGTCTCAGTTCTCGTCAAGATCTCATGTGGGAATAAAATAACAGATTAAACACAGCACTGTTTAATCGAAATCCCCAAAGAGACAAACTTAAAAAAAAAAGCATCAGTCTTTTTCCGGCTTTACTTGGAAGTGTTAAAACTAATTTAATTATGATCTGTTATGCTTGCAGGTGTATGTTTTTTTTTTCTTCTTCTGAGTTAACTTTAACTCAGGTGTGTTTCTTTCCTCCAGAGGACGCATCCACACAGCGAGGTCTGAGCTCACTGAAATGTGAGTCGCTGATCGGAGTCCAGAACTCCTCATTCAGAGAAAATGTGTCCGGCCTTAAGGAGGTGCGTCGCCTTGACTATTTGATCCAAGCGCACGCGCTCCTCGCCGTCATGGCAGGCAAGACTTCGCCTGAGCACCAGCCCAACCTCCTGCGAGCTTACACCTTTGTACTCAGGATATGGCAGGTGCAGTAACTTTTCACTATTTCACTGTGAGTGGAGAACGGGCTTCCGACGCAAATTATGTTTTGAGTCGAGTGTGGAATCGGCAACATTCCCCCCCCTCCCCGCCAGGTTTCGATCTCAGTGGCTTGTGAGATTTCCAGTGAGATGGCGAAGAGTCAGACTGTCCAGCCTTCTCCTTCTCCGGGATCCAGAAAGGGCAAAGACAAGGGCAAAGGCAAAAAAGTGAAAGCTGTGAGTCTGGCATGTCGTACAGATGACCAAGTCTGATTTCACACAGTAATTCTATTACTTGATTTCCCACATTCTATTACTTTGAAGTTTTATAAACTGTTAGTAGCAGTGTAGCAGAAGTAGTTGTACCATACTTGTAAAAATAGGAGAAGTAGAAAGTTTTATTAGTAATAATGATATTAGTAGTAGTATAAGAAGTGGATGTAGTATTAGCAGTAGTAGCAGTAGCGGTAGTACAAGTCCTTTAAGGATAAGACTAATTTATTATTCGGTGGGTTGCTGTTATGCATGCATGTAGAAAAAAAGAGTGTTAAGAGGCAGAGAAAGGTTCCCCAAAATAACTTGAAACAATCATTATAATAGTAGTTCTTATTTTTAATTCTGTCTATGTTTTTATTACACATGCACATAGATTAATAGACAGACAGATCATTGTGCACTAATGATATAAGGTTGTTGTGTCTGTCAGGTAAATAGTGAGCTTTATGTACTGACTGTAGACGAACAAACAACAAATTAAGTGTCTCTTGTGTCTGCCTGACCAGCCATCCCCTGTGGAGGAAAGACCAAAACACGTGGTCTTGGATCCCACGCTACCCTCCACAGCGATGGAATGGGCTCGCTACGTCTGTCCCGACCAGGCCAGGCAGATTTTCCAAACCAGCAGCAGCCCTCACTGCATCAATGCACACAGCATCCCAAAACAGGTACAGCTTTTTCACTTGCCCACATTTCCACTCATGGTCAGACCAATGTTTTCCCTTGGTTTTCTTTGCATTCCAGCGCTTTGCATCTGATGGTTCTATACCAAAAAAATTTCAGCTGCACAACGTTCTGGATCAGTGTTACTCGCAGAATTCCCTTTATAATAGTTTCCTAACTGTAATCTGTGACCTAATAGCCTGTGTATGAGGCCCCAGGAGTGAAGAAAGTCTGTCATCTCTCTCGCTTGCTTGCTCCATCTTTTAGTGAATGTGTGTTCATAATGTTTGACTTCAACTGGGGAAATAGCCACTCCCCCTGGCGCTGGAGTCTCAGTTTGACCCTCCGACACGTAGATGAACTCTAAACTCTAAAATTAGAGTGGGTACCACTTTTTGTCTTCTCGCAAACACAACCGGAAAACAGACATGAAGTTGTGGTAGACAGACACGGCTTGTCAGCATTTAAAGGCACAGACACAGAAACAGCCTGTTCTCAGTAGCGCTCACTGGAATTATAGACTGGCTGGAATTCAACACAAAGGCTGGATTTTGGGCAATACAGTTTGAATACAATGTTGTTGGACCTCTAACGCTTATGTATGGGAAATTTTTTTTAAACTGTATAATATGGTAGCTTTAAGTTCTTTTGGTGAGAGTGGGTGTGTTGGCCAGTGTTTGGCTTCACTGTAATTCACAGAAATCTCAGGGGGTCCCGCAGACTTTCTTAGAGACACTTTTATGGATCTCCAAGGTAAAAGAAACGGTCTCGTTTTCATGCCTTTACTTTTCCCTATTTGTTTGACTGCAGACACAAAGCTTGTTTTATCTCAACCTCCTGGAAAAAGAACTACTTTCACTTTCACTCGACCATCTGACCCTGCCCGTACTGCACCTTGCTGAAACCATTGCTCATGACCTTTTGGATTGGAGGAGCCTGTCTGACCTCTACAGACTCAGGTAAAAGCACCAGTAACTACATGCGTTTCACAAATTGGGCCTGTCAACGGGCAATGTGCACGATCCCACACGAGAAAAAAATTGTTGGTCCGTGTAGGTGAATATCAAAAGAAGTTTAGGGGGACTGCCCATCACTCGTGTGGAGTCATTCAGTGTAAAAGTCAGCATGGATCAGATGCAGGCTGCTGAAATTAGATTGAATGGGATAGAAAATAGATAGACTGTCACTCGTGGTGAAAACAGGGTGACCTTTGAACGTTCATGGAGAACCTGGAAAATACACAGAGAAAACGAACCATGGCTGTAATTTTTCTTTGTTAAATTCTTTTAACGATGAGACCATTTATGTCATTACTCTCATACCACTTGAACTTGTTTTTGTGTTTTTTTAGATTTATCTAAACATTCGAACATTAAAGGTGCAATATGTTGCATCTTAGTTGAAAGTTTTCTCAAATGAGAAGTCATATCAATCATGATGTCATCTCGAAGATAATTGTTTGAGGTATTGATAGTATAGCTAGCAAAATTGACAAGTTTTCCAATTTTTCCCAACCAGTTTAGTCTTGCAATTCAACTTTCCACCACAAGGTGATGTGTAGAGTCAATCTAAGAAGCAGCAGAAGGAATACATACTGAAGACAATAGCTGAGGTTCTCGGCTAATAATGCATGATCCTACATCGAACACTGGAACCACTGACCACAATAAAAAGCCAGGAAAAGTAACATTGAAGATAAACCAACTCATCGACACACAGTGCACAACAGAAGCTTGACCTGAATTTTACACCATGCCCTTTTAAACCCTCCAGAGTCAGCTGTTAATCAGCTGATGTGTTTTATAAATCCAGAACTTGAGGATGCACACGGGAACCAGTCCGTCACCTTGTGACGTTAATTTAATTTCCCTTCCTTGTTGCTAATTAGAATTATGAGGACTTGTGTTCAGCTGGGTCTGGAGACACTCTCACCGTATCAGGAGAAACTCGTGATGCTGAGTGCCGTCCAGGACCAAGAACAAATTGGGTACGTGAACTTGGCTATAAAACTTTAATGTCTGTATATATTTTATAATCCGTGACATTGCATCCATTGACTGCAGGTGCCACAAAGCCATGGTCGTGGCGCGGGAGAGGAGGGGCCTTGAAGGTGGTTCGGACCAGGTTAGCTGCTACTTTCAAAAATAGATCCATCTTTGTTTTCATTTTGCATTGACACATTAAAGAAATCACTTTGATTCACTGTTTGTATCACTTCTCAGAGGATGATTGTTAAGAACATAAAGAATTATACTGTGTGCTGAAATTAGCAACTTTTATGATGTGACAGTAAGTTATGATTAATCAATTAGGTCCATGACAGTCACATTACTCTTCTCGTAAACCTGGAAGAGTATTATGTTTTAACTGAACAGTACATGATGGACATTATGTTTTTTATGATTTTTATTTTTTTTTTTAACATTTTTTATCTTCTCTGTCATACTTCTCTGGAGTGAATTTCAGATGAAAATATACTTAAAAGATATCTTTTATCGCAGCTTTAATTCACCTTGTGATGTTTGAGTGTGTGTAACTTTTCAGCGCTGTCGTCAGAACATCACTACTGGTCACATATGAATAGGAGACAAAATAAACTTGCATTATATTGGCCTGCCATAGTTTTTTCCTAACCCTACATATATAGAGAGAAGATAAAACAGTGCTAAAGTGTGTGCTTATATGAAGTATGAATAACTGAAATGGTTTTAAACTGTAACTGACACCTACCTGGTCCTCATCCCGACCCCATCACCCATGTTGTAATTCTTGTCTGTGTCATGCTGTATTGAATGAAAAACGGAAATGTGAAAGAAACACAGCTTTATTTAAAAAAAAAAAAAAAAAAGTTCCTCTCATCCTTTTAGAAAACAGACAATAAGGCAGCGTCTCACCCACATGGTCCGAGTGTGTGTGCTCAGGAGATTTGGGTGGACAAAGCTGAGGTGTGCCTCAGCATGGGCCTCTATCAGTCAGCCAGGCAGCTACTAGCAGACAGCCACATGGTTGCTAAGGTGAGTTTGAAAAAAATTAAGTAAATAAATGGTAGAGGTAAATGCCAAACTGAAGTATTTTCTCTTGAAATCTTGGCCTATGTCTCATTCCGTGGTTGTCTTGTCTCATAGCTTCCTGTTTCATAGCAGTCACTAAGTATTTGGTGTATTAAAGTCAAGTGCTTATCAGTTTAAGTGTTCGTCAGCAGTGTGTCGTCGGCTAGAAACACTACCCCGAGTTTTCTGAAGTGGCAGAGAAGGACAGATGAATGGCAGATCTGTTTTAAACCAGAACTCTGATACTAAGAAGTTGTACTAAATGAACAACTTGAGGATTTTGATAGATATGTCAGTATAACTTTGATTCATGTGAAGACTTTAGTAAGCTAAAGAAAAGATAGATCTGGCTATAAAATATCTTTCCATCAAGACATTTAATGTAGTTTGTATTTTAAGGGGATTTGTGTCAATTTGAGGAAACCAAAATGCGAGACTTGGTTGTGTTGTATGACAATGCAAGCAAGGAGAAACCTGTTTTCAAGCTTCTCTTTTTGCCTTCATTTTTCGACTCTCTCCATTCAGGAGCTGGGAGATCAGACTTGTGTTTCCAGGAGCTTGATCTTCCTGGCCCGTCTGGCATGCGAGGAGCAGGATTTTGCTCAAGCTCTGATCCTGCTGGATAAGGCTCAGGTCCTGGGGGGAGACGAGGAGTTCTGGTACCAGCTCACCCTCACCAAGGTCACAGCTGTAGTAAGACAGCAGGACCAAACCAAAGTAATGATTTATCTGCTTCAAACAGCATTTTACAGTGTTAATGCATGGTCGTCACAAATGTTTTCCCTCCATTGTAACCTTTAGGTTGATGAGATTATAAAACAAGGTTGTGCAGCTTTGAATCTCATCCTGGAGCAACGAATAAACCGAGAGCCAGAGCTTACATATTTGATTACTTCATTGGAGAAGAGGTAAACGCCACACTCTCTGATAAGATTCAGCTGATTCAGCGATTCCACATGTAATATATTTCGATATTACATCTGCTTGATGTTCTATATTGATGTTACAGTATTCACATTTGAAGTGATGCCACTTTTGTGCACTGGGTGGCAGTAGGGCATCAATGGTATTTAGAGTTTCAAAGTTAGTTATTTCCAAAAGCTTTCAAGCTTTCAATCCACTGTCACTCTGGGCAGAAGCTGCTGTGGTTTTCTCTTCTGTTGCACTGATTGCAGCAAGGTTGCTAGACTGACTCACTACACCATCCAATGGCGCCAAATGGTATTACAGCTTGTTACTTCCAGTAAATTTGAAATGTTCATCATGGACATTATGTTTTAGACTCAAAATATTAAGTATAAATGAATAGGGATGAGGTTTTGTGTTTTGCACTGTGGCAGAGAGGTGATTAAGCCCTTGATAGGAATCAGGTGCGCTGTATCACCTCTCTGCTCATTAAAGGAGGAGCCGCCCAGACACAGGGGTGACAGGCGGGCGTGAACAAACAGACCAGCAGAAGAGCCTGCAAGAGGCAGTTAGGTCTGGGAGTTTGATTTTGGTTGATTTAATAAAAGAAATATGGACTTCATGACATCTGTCATAGAGTTTGTTTGGTGGCTCCTCCTTTTATGGGCAGAGAGGTGATGCAGCACACCTGATTCCTATCAAGGGCTTAATCACCTCTCTGCCACATTCAACAAAATCCCATTTGCTTTGCCTGGCAAAGTTTTCAGGGGGGGGTTTTGTTGCTATTTTTGCATTGACAGTTTGCCAAATAGTTAACAAAAGTCACATAACACTCTTTCTGACGTTTCACACGTTTTGATATGCATGTGCACATGCTGCCAACTGTGCAGGACGGTGGAACAAAGAGATTAAAAGAGAAGAAAGAATAGATAATGCCTGCTGCTCGTTGCTGACTAGTATCTCCTCCCTCTTTATTTTCCACCAAAATCCCATGTGCCAGTTTTTTATATTTTGCTATGATATTTGTGGAAACAGTTTTCCGCATCATTAACTAATGTAAGAGCGCACTAGTTTGGAAAATTCTGTTGATTTTGATGTGCTTTTTCTGTATGTGTGCCCAATGGCATGGTTAAACTGACACCTGCGATAATTTCTGTGCCTTGCCACTCAAAAGCGCAAAAGCTGAATTGAGGTAACACAGGATTAGCTCAGAGAATAAGTCCTGTGAAATCCCACCTGATAGTGCCACCAGCACCCCTCTGTTTCCATTACCATATAACACACAGTAACATTAAATGCAGTGCTTTTAGACTATTATTTAAATGAAATGTAATTCTTCTTGAGAAGTACTGATGACAGGGTAAGCACGCACTGTGTTCTCTTGTGTTCCAGAGGTGCTGCTGAGTGTTTAAACGTCTTCGGTGCTGGTGAGCCTGGAGAGAGGCTGAGCACTGAGGCCACGTGGAGGCTGATGACGGCCTGTGCTACACTCAGAGAGTGTGCCAGCGCTTTCACTGAACTCAACTATAAAGAGCAGGCAGCAGAGGCACATGGGGAGTGTGCACACGGTCTGAGGTTTGTGAACAGTTGCAACTAAACTTGGTTTAGCTGCAAATGGAAAATGCTGTTGGAGGAATACAGGTTGATATTTCATCATATATTGATGCTGTGTATTGGCAGGAAATTGGCAATACATTGTATATTCCAGTATTGTTATTTTTTGTATTAATTTTAGTACATTTAAATAGAGCCACAGACAAGCAGTGATATTACATTATTTAAACATATTTAAATCAACCAATCACCACCGTTCCCTTTAAAACTCACTAGTGTATATAACTTGGTTCATTGTGATTCTTTGTTGTTGCTTGTTTGTTTAAAAAAAGGGAAACGTTTGAGCTCGAGACTGAACACAGACACTGTATATTAAACAAACTGACTATGCCACAGAAAAATACACATCATCATCTGTTCTCTGCTGCCTCCTATTCTGGAAAATTCAAACATAAATAATGACGTTACAACTTCAATATATTGTTCACATTCTCATCAAGCTTTCTAGATGCCAACAGATTTCCTGCTGCAGGTTTATCACAATCACCAAAGATATTAATGCAAACAGAAGTAGGCAATATAATGTCAGAATTCTTCTCTCTTCACAAGCACAGTGTATGTAATAAAGTTTGATATTGTTGTGTTGGTGGAGGAAGTTAACGTCCCGCCGGCCGGACTAACCTCAATTAATCTCATAACTTTCTATATTTTGGGTCATGAGGGGAGAAAAAAAACACAGAGCACAAGGTCAAGTGCAACTTCTACTGATCCCAACTCAATTCTCCAACTGTAACACCTCTAAACTATTGTGAATTCAATGTATTTCTCCGCCGGTCGAAAATAGTCCCCAAGATAAAACTGCCACACAGGATTAATATCTTCTTACATTTTTCCCCTTCTTCAAATAGCCTGTCCTCAGTTCCGCATGTATACAAAACAAATAAATCTCATTTTACATTCACAAACATTTTGTAGATTTACAGAAAACAATAATCGGACTTTTGGTTATTTAAACTCTTTAATCATAAAAGATATCACTGGTGTTTGCAAACGGTGCACACATTAACTTTTATTATGGTCTTCCATAATTTTGATGAAAAAAGGGGAAAAGCATCCATCTTCTATGCAACTTTATCTTCTGCAGGTTTGAGGGACAAAAGAAGAAATTACTTATTATATAACTTAAAACCCCCCACAAAGGGAATTTGTGTTTAAAGGATCAGGAAAAGCCTCTCGGCAGCGATTTCTGCGAAGAGTGAACTGACCGGCATCATCTTTTCAAACGTGTTAAACCCCTTTCATTTGCTGCCTCACACATCCCTGCGCTTCACGTGTTTGTCTTTTTATCGACCCGCATGTTCCTCTGCAGAATCCTGGCCCGCCACAGTACCGATAGAGAGGAGAAACAGCGCTTCCTCCTTGACGGCCTCTTCCAGCTGCAGCTGGCCGTCACTGCGCAGGAGCACATTGCACTAAACGCTCAGAGCCTGCTTCCCCCGCAGGAGGAGGTAAAGAAACACCTGACCCGTGCTGATATTCTCTCAAAAGCCTTCCGGGGGCTGTAGGAAACTTTTGAGGACAGTGATCAGCAGAGAATGAGGCGTGCTTTGAACAGCTGCGGAAGCACAATCGCTTAACTGTTACAGTCTGGCAGTGGAATTGCCAAACAGTCTGGTGGAGACTGTTAGCTGATTAAGGATCTGTGCAGATGGCAAGAGATGTCGATTCTATCCAGAGGAATCTCTGAGCAGGACTTCCAATGGAGAGCAAATTATTTTTATTTAAAAATGTCCTTTACGCCTGAATTATACAATGAGAAACATTGTTTTTAGACTGAAGGACACACACACACACACACACACACACACACACACACACACACACACACACACACACACACACACACGCGTGCGCACACACGGTATCTAAGGGCTTCACGGAGATTATTACCTCTGGATACAACTTTCATTTGCATCTTGATAAAAACACAAAGTCTCTCTTTAGGTTTTTGATTAAATCTTCAGCGGCTGCTCAGTTCAGCTGTTGGAGGCTGGACGGTACAGTGTCGAGCACCATGTGTCCAGCAGATGGTGCTGCTTCCCAGTACAGTACAACCTCTCCCTCCCCTTGTATCTTTGTATTTCTGGAAATACATTTATTTCTTGAAATGTAAAAAGTTTAATGCCTCTTCATCCTGTTCAGCAAGTGACTGCAATTAAGTGCAGATCACATTGCTTACCTAATCCATTTTTATTTCCCTTCCTTTTTTTTTCTTGTTTCAATTTTTTTTTTTAAACAGTAAATGAAATTAAAGTTTACACCTTTTATAGGAACCATATTCTACAATCTGAGAGCAGGAATAGTTGTGCCAGAACTTTCCACCTGCACCGCATATTGAAGTTATTGTTACCACAAGTATACTCGTCTTTCACTTTTCAGTCAATATGAGAAAATCTTTTCATATGGTGTCATCGTTTCGTGCCGTATTTCCCAAACACAAAAGTCTTCCCGGCGAGTAGACACCTCTTGTGTCAGATTTTTGGTGGTAGAACCAATAAAACCAGCCATTATAACTTCGAGCGTCATATTGTTTTCTTGATTTAGCTGTAATCTCTTCAAGGACAAATGATTTCTATTTCAAAGTGTGATTTTAATCATCAAATATATTGAAAATGCAAAACTCGAAAATTATATTTTGTAGCAATTATGTTTTCTTTTTTATTTGCTTGCATCAGACAAAAGGTTTTAATGTACAAAATATTCATGAATGATGATTGAAGCTAAAACATTAATGTCCAGTTTTTTATATTAAAAAAGCTGAAATAAACTTTAAAAATGAGTAACGTGAGCTCAATATTGTCTATCTCAGTGTCTGTTCAAGCCTGCGTGTGAAAAAAAAAAACACGACACAAATCAACAGGAACAGTTTACTTCTTATCCTTTTCAGAGTCGTGGCCTTTCCCTGGCAGCCGTGCGGCGGCTGCTGCGCCTGCGACTTGCCCTGGCAGACTTGAGTCTGGTCATGTTGGAGGAGCAATGCGCTCAGGAGAGCCAGCGGGCTGTTGCCCGGCAGAAGATGACATCTGCTGAAAGAGCTCTGGAGGACTTCACACGCTGCTCGCCTGAGCCCAACTCCATAGAGCAGGTCGGACAACACAGACGTCCTCTGACCCCCCACATGCATCAGTTAGTGAAATGAATCAATAGGATCCTGTGTGTATGTGGTGCAATTTTCATGTGGTTCATTTTAATTCAGTCGGGCCACATTTGCACTGATCTTGATCTCAGTGGAAGCTGCTGAATGTCGTCACAGTGAGTCATTCCAACCCCGAGGTCTGGGGGCCTTTAGGCTGTCCTGAGAAAACAGGCTCAGAGTTGCACCTGCTCTTGGGGTGTCAGACTTATAAGTGCATTTAATAGTGCAGGAATAAATAACAATAAGTCATTCCCTGGAGCTGGCGTTTGAAACATAAGGCCCTGGGCCAGAACTGGCCTGCAAGAGGCTCCAATCTGGCCAAACCACCAATCAAATTATTTTTAAAAATCATTCAAAGAAAGCATTGCATGATCCACCAGCAATAGGTGACGTTTTGGACATTTCACTGTATTGTGCACCAGAATTTTTCATGCTGACACTGTAGTCATTTTCAGTAATTATTTATTGGTTTTGTGAAAAATATAGACATTTCCCTCATGTATAATCTGTGACCACAACAAAGAGAAACTTTAAAGTTTAAATTTATAGGTTATTTTGCATTGTTTTACCTGTTTGGCCCGCTCAGTATTAAATTGGGTTGTAAGTGGCCCTTAAAAATGTGTTTGACACCTCAGGTCTAGAATGTAGAGCACACATGACAATACTGTATATATTTAGCGTGTGTGACAGGAGTGTAGTTTACTGTAATATTTTGTGAAATGAGAGACCGAAAAGCGCATCCACTACTTTTCTCTGAGCTATTCTGAGCGAGCACTTCACCAAAAAAGTTGGGAGTCACAGGTGTGTGACACTTGTGTGCGTTTTGATAGCATTGCCACTTGAGGGTGCTGAGATGCAAAGCAACACCGTCTCAGCATTCCACTTCACATCTGCCGTGTCCATCGCTGAGAGCAAGATCGTTCTCACCAGAGACCCAAGAGGGCTCCTTCATCGAGACTATTTATGGCTTTTATGACCAACAGCCTGCAGCGGAGTAGAAGACCAAGGACACATTTAGTCATTTGTGTGCTTATGTTGTTTGAAAAGAGGCCAAGATATATGAAATGTTCTAATGTTCTAATCTAAAATGTTCTTTAAAAAAACCAGTTATGAATTCCTTCGTAATGCAATATGATATTAGTTCTCTCTAATCTTTAATTTCGACAATTGCTCAATAATAATTGTTGACAGTAACACTGTATGAGTTTGATGAATTCCACTGAACACATGTTTCATAGGCTTAATAAGGAATTTTTGCAAAGAATTCTAAAGTGAGAATTGCTTCTATAATATTTATAATTTTCAAGAGGAAGCTATGATCATGTAAAGTGTCACCTGCCAGCTATGTCTTCTCTAGGCCTCCATCCAGAGCTGATGTAATGCTGTTATGTATCATCTCCTTTCTGTGAACGACTGTCCTCATAGTGCTGGGGTTTTTTTATGTGTGGGGAAAAAAGAAACTGAGTGCAGGATGCAGAGGTCAGTTGTAAGTAAGTGAAATGAATGTAAATAGCACCTTTCACAGATAATCGCATGGTTCTTTACAGCAATAAAAGCAAAAATATAAAAACTGGAATAAAAAAATAATTTATACTGTTATACTTATTATAAATTAAGTAAATTTGAGCAGCTGCAGGTCAACCAAAGGCCGATCTGAATATAAACATTTTCAACTACCTCATACAATTTGGACAGCAGTGTTTTGTTTTGTTTTTCCACCAAACAGCCTTTGTAACTAATATCCCTCATGAAAAAGATACTTCCAGCCAATATAGATGACGTCTGGGGTAACATCTGCTCCTGAATGAGGTTTCTGAGTAAAGAGTCCAGACAAATTTCTGGAAGATCTGTTTCCAAATATTTGTTTGTCAAATGCTTGTACGAATAATCCATCTCCTCATTTGACCTGGGTCTCATTATGTCTTGTCCAGGAGTGGCTGAGTGTGGGCAGAACCTTGGAGCAGATGACTTTGGGCCAGCTGGCCGCAGTCGACTTTCAGCCGCCGGACGACGTGGAGACGAGAGCTTACTGCCTGAGCCTGACTGGAAAGTACCTCAGACTCTCTGCTCTGCAGCAGGAGCCTCTTTTAGCATGTGCTCTCTGGGACATACCAAATCAGGTAGATCAACATCAAGATCTCTGTTTTCAGTGCTATTCTTTCTTTTTTATTATGAGGGTAAAGGTGTTCAACTCATTTCCAGAAAGGGCCACATAAAAAATGTTGACTTCTCCCGAGAGCCGAAACACAAGTTGACTTGAACTTTGATCAATAAGAATTATCTCTTAATAAAAAAGTTTTTTTTTTTTTCCCCAGCATGATATTTAGGAGCTACATGTGCTTTGAGTTACTTTATCGCTCCCTGTCTTTGTCTGGAAATAATGATTACATTTTTCTCAATTTCAAGTTCAGTAAATAAAACATTTCTTTTTTCATTAGTCAACGTTTTTTCCACTGTAAAGTAACAATTGTGAAACACTACCAATAATGTAATAATGTGAAGGTTGTGACAATTTTAAATGATAAATCCAATAATGGCTTGCTAATGATGCATGCATCATATATGGGAATTATAATGTGATTGAAAATGACCCAGTGACTCCCTGAGGGCTGCAAGCAGAAGGAAAAGACCACATAAAGGCCCCAGGGCCTAATGATTCCCAGGTGTGGTCAAGATGACATGCTGATGTTCAAACTGAGCAAGAGATTGCTGAGGACAGTGGACTTAAGTGACCCGATGGGCTGGTCTGAGTATTTTTTTTAAAACGGCTGATCTACTGGGATTTGAGATATTAGGAGGGGGAAAAACAATGAAAATATCCAGTAAGTGGCAGGCATCTGGGTCAAAAACCTTTTTGAGGCCAGAGATCAGAGGAGACCAGACTGGCAGCAATAACCTAAATAGCTATTCATTACAACCAAGGATTGTAGAGGATCGCCTCCGACCCCACAACTCACTGGGTGCTACACATGTTAGCTGGGAACAGGAAACTGAGGCTCCAGTTCAAAAGCGTTGCCTGGTCTGACGAGTCTCAATTTACATTCAGATTGTCGAGTCACAATTTGGTGGAAACAACATGGAAGCATGGATCCATTTTGCCTCGTCAACGGCTCAGGGGAGATTTTCTCACCACATTTAAGGAGCCTCAGTCTCTGTTAAGCATCGTTTAAACACCACAGCCTCTCTCAGTATTGTTGCTGACCATCTCTTTATGACCACAGTCACACCGTATCAGAAATAAAGTGACTCAAAGGTACCTGTAGTCATCAGACTTCAATCCAAATGGTCACCTTTGGGTTGAATTGGCAGAGAAGATGGATGTTCAGCTGCCAAATCTGCAGCAACATATGTGAAATATGGGCCAAAATCTGTAGAATATCTGGGAAAAAGGCAGGCTATTTTTGATTTGTAGATACACGTACAAATGTAAGAGACAAATAAGCAAACGACCTAGAAAAAAGCTGAAACATTTCTTTAAAAGCTTATCGTGATCAGAGAGGATGATCATTTACATAATGTGAGATGGAAGTGCTTAGATCGGCATGGGATTTTATACTAATCACGATCATTTTTCTGTGATCTTGAAATAACTTTGTACAGAAAGGCGCCCGGCCTGATCCTAAAGCTGTCTCCAAGGAGCAGGAAAATCCGGAGGAACATGCTGAACCTGGCAAAAAAGCATCTGGGATGACCTCTGCCAAGAGCACTGAGACTCGGGTACATACCTTCCGACAAGTGACCCCATCACTCCTGACGGCTGTCTAATCTGAAGTCTTTATGCTGAGGTTCTCCTCCCATCTCAAATCCCTCAGAGGGGAAATCTCATCATTCTGCATAGTTCTCATACTAAAAGTAAGCACAGCAAAAGCTCCTGTCTGCATCAATCCAGGAACAGAATAAAAAAAGGGAGTAATGTTATATTTATGGAGCAGCATTTTGGAATGTTAATAGTGCTGAAAGACTGAATTTTGCTATTAAAATGTAGTCAGAGCAATTTGAACGGTCTTCACAGACATAGGTTATCATAAACGAATAAAGATGTCAAAATTTCAAATTACTGTAAGCCATTTGCAAATATCATCTACACAAATGAAAGAAAGCATTTTAGGAGGACTTGCTGAAGTTCCAGATCCTAAATGCTCTGATTAAGGCCTAGCCCTGCACGACACTGCAATCAGCCATAACATTATGGCCATTGCAGTCTCACAACAATGGTTTTCTCTTTATACTGTTTTGGGGATATATTAGGCACCAAAATGGACAATATCTCTAAAGTGTTGGAAGCAAATCAGGTATAATAAATATGTGAGAAAGTCTGACATGGACCACGTCGTGATGATCAGACACATCTGGGTAAGAGCATTCACAAAACAATAGCTTTTATGTAGTATTTGCAGTGTTTTCTCAAATGCCTATCTATCAAAAGTTTTCAAATGGAGGAAAAGCCATGAAAAGGACACAGCATCATCAACAGCCTTGGCTCACTGACGTAGGTGGGGACTGGGGGAGGCGACTGGCCTGTGTGGGTCTAATCCAACAGACCAGCTACTGCAACTCATATCACTCGTTCTTTTAGAACGCTGCCATAACTAAACCATGCATCAGACTTTGTGTGTTTGTGTTAGTGTGAATTGGTGACTAACAACGTAAAGTGCCTCGAGACTTTTGAGTGAAAATGTTGTACATAACAATCACATGCATACAGTAACACAGTGGTAATCATGGTGCAGTGGTTTGTATTGTTGCATAATAAACAAAAAGGTGTGGACCAGAGCGTTTCTTGATAGAGCTTGGATGTTCTCCTGTTGCATCATGGGATTTCTGTTGAAACACGATACCATACAGCATGTGTGAATGGGAGCGCAGACATTTCTGCCCGACGGATGAATGGATGGGACAAAAACAACTGTGTATGTCTGAAGCCGGCAAAGAAAAGTAGAAAGGAGTTTTTAATCAGTGACTCGTGAAAATAACTTCTCAATAAAGATATACAACTGGGATGTAATATTTATTCACCATGAATATACATACTTACAGGGATTTCAATATCTCGTGCTGAAATGTGTGAATCACTGCTCTTTTATCAGAAGCTCTAAACTGATGTTCTTAAAGGCCTGTTGTATTGCAGGCATGGCTCGGTTGGGAGAGCGGTCGTCTCCCAATCGGAAGGTTGCAGGTTTGATTCCCATCTGTGCCTGCCTACATGCCAAAGTGTCCTTAAGCATGACGCTTGAACCCCAAACAGCCTGAGTGAATGCAGTGTGAGAGTGAATGGTTGGTGGTGGTCGGAGAGGCGGATGACGCAGTTTGAGTATGGAATGAATGAATGATGCAATGTAAAGCATCTTTGAGTGTCCTGAAAAGTGCTATGTAAAGCCTATGCATTATTATTATTATTATTATTATTATACAAAGATTTTTCTCTGTCCGTGTTTCTGTGGATGAATGTGTTTTTTTTCCGTTTGTGCTGCAGAGAGGAAAAGTAGGCCAGCAGCTGATGACACAGGCCAGTAAAGCACTGGCTGAGGCTGTCAGTCTGTGCCTCCAACACAACTTGTCTCCCACCATCCTGGCTGATGCCTCCCTCAACATACTGGAGTGTCAGGGCCAGCGTGATCCTGTTGTGGCAGGTCAATATCTTGCCCTCTTTCAGGTACAGAACTTCCCCGGGTCACATGAATGAATGAATCACGAATGTTTTACCGCTCCGTGTAAGTGTGTAGAATAGTCTGCAGAGGATATTTGCTGTTACCACATACCACAATTCCTGCAATTGCCACCTGCTCCTTCATCCGTCTTCTTTATTTTTTAAATTTGTATTCTTTTTTTTTTTTTTTTTCCCAGAGCTGCCGCACTGTTGCGGTGATGGCTCAGGTCCTTCGCTCTGCCTGCACCGACACTGGAGCGTCCCAACTCATGGCTCTGCTCAGCAGGAATCTGCACCTCTCTCACTGGGAGAAGCCCAGCAGTACGCTGAAGGGAGCGGAGAACTCCCCCACCGGCCCCGCCAAGGTACCAGGTCACCAAACACCGGCGCTAGTGATTTATGGATACCGTCATACCGAGCTCAGTAAATCCCCACTGCTAGGGGTGCTCACAGTTTTTGCTCCAAATGACGACAATCCCACTGACTTGAGTTGTCGAGCTGGAAAAATATTTGGGCTTGGAAGTTTTTATGGCAAACCAACATTTACGCCTTGGCTCAAAATCCTGCTACGGGGTCGGTCGCAGAATAAACCAGGTAATCAGATCAAATTTGCCATATGAAAGGCAGATATCTTTTCTGTTGTATTACCTTGGAAACATCTAAATGTGTCAGTATTAACAATGAATTAAGATTGAAGAGATACTTGACGAGCCTTGAGTGGTTCAGTTTATATGCTGATGACTTCTTTTAATGTGTTGTCACAGACCATTAGTACAGTACTACTTCCTTATTCCTCTTGGTTCTTGATGGGATATATGTAAGTCTTACACTCGCCTTCGCCATCTATTTTGTGCAGTATCTTTTGCCTCCGGCATGTAATCCCTCTCTCTTGCAATCTGACATTCTTGTGCGTGTCCATGTGTGTGATGACTGATGACTTTTCAACACGACTTAGGGCCCATTCACATCGGGCATTAACATGCGTTTTGGGTGAGACGATCACAAGTGGCGAGCCCTAAAGACAAGTGTCTGAAAAATATTTCGCATTTTCAACAGATAATATGAGATGACTGTTCCTTTTTCAAACTTTCTCCAACTTAACCTCTTCCTGCTATGATGTATGTTTGTGAGACTATTCCTGTTAAACACATTTGTGATCTTGATATCATTTTTCAATTTCTAGCCTTTCTGCCACCTGGTCATCAATCCCAGTCACCTCAGCATCCTGGCTAAACTTCCACCCAGCCTGAACATCTTGCTGCTTCAGCACTCAGATGATGGGTAATTTCAGTTTTCCATCTTGTTTTCTCTCCTCGTGTCCTTTTATTCACAGTTTTAGGTCATTTATCAGGCTGAGTATACAGTATGCCTGCAGGTCACACAAATCACATTGCATTTAAGTTCCAGCCATATATGGAGCATGAAGAGTGTGCTATGTGAATCTCGTGCTACGAGTTGAAGTGCTTCAGGGCCTGGTGGTGTCTCCTGGCATTAGGTTGCTGGGTGCCCAGGCCCATTCATAAATGTAGCCCTCAAATCTGTTGAATGAGCTGTTGAATGAGGATTCCTATATCAAACTCCTTGAGGTCAAAAGGTCACGGTCACTTCATTGACTCAATCCTGGGATATCTTCAGACCCCTGTGTTTGTTTGGTTTTTTAATAAATTCTCCTGCTAAGATGAATAGATTATAATATCAATATCCTGTCTCAGTGCAACAAGTGGTTATCATTTGGGTATTTTCATAGTCAATAATTTATGGTCATTAATCTTGACAGCAAAACAGTGTGTGATGCATCAGCAATAACTATAGATCGGAAAGGAACGTATAACAATAGAGAAACAGAATAGTAACGGAGTGGAGTGGAGGCCAGTTACCTCCCCTAACTCAAAAGTGTTAGTGTGACACTCCTTCCTCACCATTTTGTAACCATTCTTCGACAGACAATTATGTGTATTTACTAATCTGCTGTTGGAGGATTACAACCATCACCTCATGTCTTTTGTCTGTTTTGCTTTGTTTTTAGGTCACAACTTTACGGCGCCTTTTACAAGACGATCAAAGCTTCAGAAATTACAAAAGGAAAAACTGCACAAGCTTCAGGTGTAGTGCTTGCACATTTCTATTGATAATTAATGCAGCCGGACTTCTACGAGGAATACGGGTCATGTCAAACAAACCTTTATTGTGTTAATGTATAATTTTTTTACTGCTTATAATTTGCTCCACATCCCCAGATGTCCTTCTCATATGAACATGTCATTGTTTTAAGTTGTAAAACCGTGCCAGATGAATAACGCAGCCGCGCTTAACATTTACCTACAAAGCGAATGAAAAGTTCAACCTTAATGAAGACAAAGGAGGACAAAAGTGAGGAAAATCGCATACATTTCTATATGACCCCTTTGCTACTGGCCAGGCATGAAACACCAGCTTTCATAAGTCATCACAGGGTATTAGCATACAGTATAACCTGTTCACATGACCTTTCCTGGGAATCGTCTGACATACAGAGCTGTATGAGAAGTGATAAAGGGAATGCTTTGGCACCTCCTGCCAGCGAATGAGAAAACATTCATTAAAACTGAAAACTCGGCAAGCAAAGAACAAAAAGAGACGACTGAAAAGGGAGGAGATCTTATAAAAAGAGCCTGAGGAGGAGGAGAGGGCGGCGGAGCTCGCCGGGACCAATTACAAAGCCTTTGTGTGTATGTGTGTGTATGAGTCTGTATGCGAGGCTGATTGTGTGTCAGTTCTGCTGTTGCAGGTCCCCTGACATGTTCCTGGATGGCGAAGGTTCCGGTCTGCCCGCGAGCCCTGCTGGCACTTCAGGAGCAAACTCAAGCCTTTGGCCAGGAGAGCAGACGTGGCCTCCTCAGGACGGACTCCTGGCATGACAGCGAGGGCAGCCCGGAGGCCTCCGAGGTGCTGCAGGTTCAAATCTGTCTTGTTATGACTTCAGCTTTTCAGGCAATCTGCTAACAGTTACCACTGCATGCCTCATAAATATGCTCACTCTGTGACAGTTATTATCAACTCACAGCTCTCGTTGCTGTAGACATGAGATAGGTTATTTATAAATCCAAGTACTGGCACCAACTTCAGATCAACACTGAGTATCCAGCAGTTTAATTTTAATAAGTGGAGGATACAACCTATTCATATTTAACTGAAACTCAAATAAGTTTTTAATGAATGCAGTTCAATGTTGTTCTTTAATAGGTGACAACAAATCACACCTGTTCTGGCTTCCCTCCACTGGCTCCCTGTCTGTTTTAGAATTGTTTTTAAAATGTTGCTAATTACTTTTAAAGCTCTTCATGGTCTGATGCCCAGTCATTATTACTGACCTGGTGACCCAATACAAGCCTGCTTGCAGCCTTAATACTTGGTGGATCCCCTCTGGTCATCCTAAAGTCAAAACTTAAATCTAAGGGTGACGTTGCGTTCTCCATCAGGGCCAACATATGTTCTGAAAAGTGCTATATAAATAAAATTATTATTATTATTATTATTATTATTATTATTGCAGTGTGAGCAACACAATTGAGTCAGTCACCTTATCAATCTGCGTTTGCAGTGATTGGTTGATGGAGGAGTGGGGAGGGGGCTGAGCCAATTAATAATCTTAAATAGACACTGAATTTGTGATGAAGAGTTGAGTAGTAACAACCCGCTTCAAATTTCCCCTCATCACATGAACGCTGATGTGTTTGTTACCTGCTTTCTTGGAATATAGATCTCTTACTTTAAAATGTGCAGGAAAATATATTATATATAAATAAAATACTGTGATTGATATTGACAGAAAACCATATGTCGAACAGGTAATTATAGGATATGATTTGCTATTATCACAATTTGTTGGACTACAATAATGTATACACTAACCAAAAATCGAATAGGAATGATGCTTTTGTATGTAGTTATAAATTCTGATGTAAGAGTGATTCTGGTCCGGTTTTACATCTTGAAATTAATCTTATTCCATGTATTATACTACTTAAAAGTTTTACAGATTCAAAATGTCTCCTTTTTTTCTTTCTGTCCAGAAAACAGAAAAGTTGGCACCCAGCTTCAGAGAAATTGTACAAGGCATGGAAGACTATTTGAATCCTCTTCTCACACAGTTTGACTTCAGTGGCTTAAGGTGGGCTCCGCGTCATCAGATCCTCTCCGTTTTGTCCACTACAAAGGCTCGACAATTTTCATTTAGTCTTTCGCTGCCTAAGGAAGGAATCGTTGCTACTTTGAAGTCCAGATTTTTAATGCTTCCAAAGTCGAAAAGTTACTTATCAAAGGAGTTTTTGCGTGGTGACTTATGCACAGTTCACTTGTCTGAGAGTCTGCTGTACATTTATGACCTTGTTTATGCACTGCGGTTCCTGCACCGTAGATCTTACTTACTGCAGACATTTGGACTTTTTAAAAGCAAATACGTTACTGTTGGGACGTCTTTTTTATTTTTTTATTTTTTTTATACATTCTGACTTCAAAGCTGCTGTTCACATTTGTGTAACTCTTCACTTTGAGAGATGAGTATTCTACATGTCTACCCAGCTGCAGCAGGTTGTCCAAATCTAATCTTTGTGTGTGCAACATCAGACATAACACTGTACTGTTCCTCTCCTGCTCTTTTATCCAACCATCAGGCCTGCAGCGTCTTCACCGACTTCACCGACTTCACTAACCAAAACCAGATATAAAGAGGAAAAGGGAAGCTCAGGTAAAAGAAGCGAGTGCTGTGTGTGCGTGTGTGCGTGTGTGCGTGTGTGCGTGTGTGCGTGGGTGTGTGGGTGGGTGGGTGTGTGGGTGGGTTTCTGTGTCTCAGCACCCTAAAGCCAGTGTGGTTATCTTTACCATGTATCACATGAAGACGTATTCTAATACCTGCGGTGATTCTTCTATGAACTGGAAGGCATGTCACGTTGAGAAGTCATTTGGAACTGGCTGACCCGAGCCCTCAGGCCACTTGTTTGTACATGGATTTTATAGATTTGTCCTGAGGAAAAATGTTGTTTGCATCCCTTTGTCATGTTTTGCCATATTTGTGTGCCTTTCTCTTTAAAGCTGGATCTAAAATAGTCTCACTCATTAAAGCAGGAGTGTGGATCACATTTCAGTTCAGGGGTCACATACAGCCCAATTTCATCTCGAGTGGGCCAGGCAGATGAATCGTGCCATAATAACTATAATAACAAAGTTCTCCTTTGTTTTGGTGCAGAGTATACTTGATGAAAATATCTGTATTTTCCAAAAACCAAACAATTACTGCCAAAAATGACTACAATTTCAACATAAAGACAATTTTAATGAAACCAAAAGGTGTTATGTTTGACACCCCTGTCTTACAGTATGCCGAAGAAATCCTTCCACAGTACTACTTATTATAAACTATAGTTGGGGCAGTACTTCTTGAAAATCTAGTACAGCATTTCATATATTTACGAATACATTTGTCAGAACGAAATGACACACATGTGAAAATCATTGTTGTTTTCTGTGTGGGTTATATTTATAGCGAAGCTACCAGTGGAAACGGAGGAATATCTGGTGATACTTGCTGACAGGATGTTGCTGGAGTTGCCGCTGGAGTCCCTGTCCATCCTCCAAGATGGAAACCTGAACTCTGTGTCACGAGACTTTTCTCTGCAGCTGTTCTACAGTCGCATGAACGGAGACGAGCCACAGAAAGGTAGCAACAACACACAGAGGTGTATACTGATGGTGTACAGACCCTGTCAGAACCTTAAACTGTGTTTGATGTTGCTGAATATTAACAAATCTGCACAGTTTAGGTGGATTTAAAGGAGTTTGCAGCAGCTCTTCGGACCACTGCCTGAATGTGACATGTTAGGGTCAACAGTGTTTTATGGATGTGCTCCCAGCACTTAGAGGCTTTTTGATCCACAGCTCTGCCTCGGCGTTTGTCTGTGGTATAAGTTGTTTGTGTTCATGTAAATGAAATATGATGACGCATTTTGATTTATATTCACAGACCGCTGACAGAGCTGCCATTTTGCGCCAACGGCCCCTCTGACCACCACCATCATACATGCAACATTCATACCCATGCATACGTGGCTAAAGTGCCTTGCCTTTGATCTACAGTCTCTGTCAGCACAACCTTGCAGACATGAGCAATACCCCACAATAAACAAATAAAAAACGTGGTATCAGCTGTTGCAAACTAACCAGCCTGGTGTTTCGGAAAGTAATGTAAAAGCAGATAAATCAGAATATTTTACTTACAGTACCCAAATTTGCTTTATTAGAAGTTTTGCAGCGAATCCAGTGTCATTTTGGAAAAAAAAAAACCCTCCATGAAGTGCTGGGAGCGACATATAAAACTTTGGGAAGTCTTGTTGTAGATTCCCATTAAAAATAAAATGAATCTACTGGGTTCTCACAGGCTCAGACGAAGGCAGGTAAACACCTGCAGCTGTCTCAAGGTGAAACGCAGAGCGGGCTGCTTGTGGGCAGGTCAAAGGGAGGGGCTATCTGGATTGGGGTTGGCTAAAAACTTTGATGACGATAGCAAAGGTTTGCTTTTCGATTTGCTCGTTGGAGCGCACATTTTAGAAACAATTAAAAAAGCTAGAAAACGAGATGGCAGAGCATATTACTGTAGGAAAACCATTGGAAAGTGAATTTTGCATGATATGTCCCCTTTTAAAACATTGATGTGTAAATGCAAAACCTTTCTGAACCTAAAATGCAAATATTCTGCACTTTCACTTGAAACCTTAAAGATAATGTTTGCCTTTTGGTGTAGTCTTTTTGTATTGTGTTCTCATGAAAGTGTACATGAGGCGCTCTGATCTTAAGAGGTTGCTGCTCATTTTAAAAAGTACATGAACGGTTTTACAGTACAAGCTTCTGGCTGGATAGCTTTTCCAACGAATCTGTGTGCAAAGAGCGATACAGACCGACAAGCCTTACTTTTCACTGATGCTGATATTACAGTCCCAGTAAGACACCTTCTTTAAATTTGTACTTTTCTATTACCCAAAGCGTTTTAATCTAAGCCTGTCACTGCTCACTTGATCTAATTTCTTTGTCATCTAGAAATTGTGTTACCTTTTTAAATTTGCACTATTTAACTTGTGAATTTTCAAGACGTCACTACACTACAGAAATAATACATGCAATGGCTTTAATAAAAGATGCTCAAGTTGGACTTAAATTACTATTTGACAGACCTATTCTGAATCATAGGAGAGATATTCATGGTCAAGAACACTGTGAATATAAGACAAAATGAGAAAAGAAATTAAACAATCCAGAAATTAGATTGTTGCCGTTAGAGCAGCTACAAGAGTCAATGTTATAACAAGATGGTGCAATTAGTCATAAGAAGTGACCAATGATGCCATGAAAGATGAAAAATGCTAAAGTTCAAACTATGAACTTAGAACTGTGCGAAAAAGTCACTGCTGTCACCCAGACTATATCATTGAAAACACTTGCATGTCCCATGAGGTACTTTTTAAGAAGAATAAATGGAAGTCAGTGTAGTTGTAGAAATAGACAAAAATACGTTATTATAATGAAAAGAGATGGAGAAACTAAGGTTAAAGTCCATTTGAAGCAGACCTGAAACCACAAATTTGATCCATATTCACAAAACAATTGAATATCTACCTGGATGTTTGCTTCATGGAGTTCCTCATCATGTTTCAGTAAATAATGGCTTTACATTTGCAAAAGCATCTTGGCATCGGGAATTGCACTGCGGGCAGTCATCCAGAGAAATAGAATTAGCTGAGTGCTGAAAGGTCATTTCACATCCTGCTGCCGCGTAGAACTTCATGCAGACATCCGTGTGCACCGGCGTCCGCTCAGCAAAAGTGAGCCTCCATTAACGGCGGCCATGTTGACGCGCCTGCTCCACAGGTTTGGCGCGCAGGACCTGTCCATGGTTTTAACCGCTGACTGGGTAAATCACACTTTAAGTCTAAATGACAGAAATGTTGTATGTCATCTGTGATTCTGGTATTCAATGCATTGTTGGATTTTTCCATTTTCAAGTGTCACTCCACATTTCATGAAACCCTCTCTTGTATTTTGTTCACTCTGCCGCTCAGTCTCGAAGTAGTAGGTTGTTTTGAAGAGTGTAAACCCCAAAAAGCCATGAAGAACAAACCCGAAGCAAGTCTGACACGACACATGGAGCGCACTGTTTACTGTTGTTCCTCTTGAACCTTGAGCGTATCTCTTCCTTTGTAAATTGCTACTTAATTGAAAGTTCAATTTTAGTGTCAATAAAATCTCCCCCGTGCATAAATCTGTCACGATCGTCGCAAAGTAATTACCCGCATGCCGCGCTGGTTAATTTTCCAACAGTAAAAATAGAAAAGAATTGGGTCTTGTTTTTAATTAACATTATCTGTCACATTTGTTTTATTTTGGATGTCTTTTGTGAGCGTAAAATGGGTTTTTCGTCGGTGATATTTCCATCCTCGGGGGAGGAAGAATGTAGATTATTATTTTGGAAAGAAAAGAAAAGCGTGTTGAGACTCATCCTGCAGACATCTGAACCTTTTCAAAGGTTGAATCATTTGCATCACTTGAGTCTATGTTAAAAGGTTACTGTTAAGCAAGTTTGTGCGTGCGTGTGTGTGTGTGTGTGTGTGTGTGTGTGTGTGTGTGTGTGTGCGTGCGTGCGTGCGTGCGTGCGTGTGTGCACGTGCTCGCACTGAAGGTGTAGCGCATCATGTGGGAACCTAAATCTCTGTCACTTTAGTCAACATTAGTCTTTCTTCTTATGAAACGAAGGAAATGCTTTCACTGTAAACCCCCTTTTACACGACGTTTCACGTGACTTTTACACCTTGACCGTTAAAAGCAAAGTGTTGCATTTCCACTGCAGCAGTGGACGCACTGACAATGGTGTAATGTGTATGCTGGGCCACGGTAGGGTGCTGTTGCTTGTTGTAATGAAACCAAACAGATGGGTGCAGAGAACATTACACTATAAAAGTGAACAAAATCGAGTAAACCCGACATCCGTATGAATCGGATGCCATCAGGGGAGAGTCTCAACTATTAAACTCCCGATGTGGACTAGAAAACTTGAATACGGACCACGAGTCATACGAGTACAGTGCCGCCATGTTTGTTTACAGGCGCATGAGTAGAATTAACTATTTACCATGGTGGTGGGACGCGTATAGCAGTCTCTGCAGGGGGGAATCATGTCTGTGAAAGGAAAGTTTTGCCTTGGGAGCCGGGATAAAAACTTTACGGATACAGTGGATCCGACCAACGTTGTCGTGTAAATGGACACTCTTTATTTGCGGATGCACTCATTCGTCGCCGTGTAAATGAGGCCAAAGTCAGCATCTTCTCATGAGACGTTGTTTTAAATCATAAGTAAAGCACAGTTTATACAACTCAGGAAATGCTTCTCTCAAACTTTGCAACTGTTGTGTAAACGAACATCCAAAACGCAATGAAAGATGTTTGTTTTCACTTGCCATGTAAACAGGGCATAACAGTCAAGGATTTCACTTTGCAGGCAGGATGGAACTTTTAGTTCTTTGGTCACCAATAAATGTCACTGGCTTTGCAGACTTTTTTTTTTTTTTTCTATTACCAAGTCTGAAAGCTGTGTAATCTAGCCCACAGACAAGTGTACGTATTAATTCTGCTTCCTGTTTGTGGCAGTTGAAAGCGACAACAAAAAGGAGACCAAAGGTGGCAAGGGAACTAAAGCGAAGAGAGATCAAAGCCAAGCCATCAAAGCGGTGAGTTCAGCAAATTAATCTGGGCCTGCCAGATACAGACGGCAAAATTACTTTTACCTGCTGTCAGCACTGCCAATTATTTAAGTTCTCCCCGCCTCCCTTTTAAGTGTGGTTTTTCAATCAATTACATAATGTGTTTTCATAAAGATCCTATTTGCACCTTCTGAGAATTTATCTTCTGTCATGCACCACTTCCTTTTTTTTTTTTTTTTTCCACGGATTTCTTTTGCTCCGACTCCTTGGTCTTCACGTCCACTCCTGCCTTCTGCCTTTGCAGCTGTACACACGCCAGAGTCATGCGCATGTATGCGTCAGCTTACTTTGACTTTGTTGCTGTGGTAATGAAAATCATTCTTATTTTTTATTACCCAGAATCCTGCAAATCACACGCTGCCTTCTCACACCATCCCAGTGGACACACGTGACTTCAAATGTATCTTTTTTTTTTTTTTAGCTTTAAAATTCTTGTTTGATTGAATACCAGTCGACTTAAGTGAAATGTTCGTAGAAATGATTCTTAACTTTCCTCAAAAGACATTGTCGATCTTCACAATAAAGGCCATTTTGGTAAGTAAACTGATTGGATTGGGCGTATGGTTTTGCATTGAGCATGGCTCAATTAGTATCTGTAATCTCAGCACCAGTCTCACTGTTGTGTAATATCTTACTCTCACTAAGAAATGTGTTTTTTTTGTTAGTTTGTTTTTTTAAAGAATGTTTTCTTTTAAATTTATACAATTTGATTAGAGGTTTGATGTTCCGACTTATGGGCTGCTTTTGGCCTACGGAAAGAGAAAGTGGCTTCTCCTACCATTCTGAGAGCTGCTCAACTTACATTTATCCTTTTCATAATACACAGCCTTTTTTCCAATCAGAAACATATGAGATGTTTTTATTTACTATGTGTTTACTATACTATATGTTGATTTCTCCATAAAGGCGAAGTCAATCTCAGTATTGTGATGAAGATTTTGGAAACCAACAACCAGCACTCCACTCATCAATGGGAGGGCTTCATAGACACCAAACAAAAACCCAGGTTTGAGTGAGGAAGTGCTTTTTTTTTTTTTTTTGGTGCACTTTATTTGATACTCTACAACAGTGTTTTTCAACCTTTTTTGAGCCAAGGCACACTTTTTTCTTTGGAAAAATCTCGAGGCACACCACCACCCGAAACTGTTAAAATGAGAAACTCTGTAGCCTATATTAACAATATAAAGTCATTCTTATCAAAGGTTTATCAACAGGAATCAAATAAATACAGAAAAAAAGTATTTCTCAATTTCTTTTTTAAATTTTTACTCACTCAGTGTGAAACCTGGGCCTGTTTGGATGAACATAGAACTGATATCCTGGTTAACACTCTTCCTTTTCAAAAACTGCTCTATCACTGTCACTGACACAGTACTTTGATACAAGATGGGAGCAGCCGCAGGTGGTGGTGATTAACGAGACTGACGTCTGTTAAGTTTCGATTGCAACGGCAAATTTATGTGCTGCCATTATTGGCGAAGAGTATTTATACATGATTACTCTGCACACACTGCTCTCACAACCGTTGTCGGCTGTGAGAGCAAATGTTTTTTTAGAAAAACATGTGAAATTGGATACTTTCCCACGGCACACCTGGCTATATCTCGCGGAACACCAGTGTGCCGCGGCACAGTGGTTGAAAAACACTGCTCTACAACACACTTAATCTCTCCCCGCTCCGCTAACATGCCTCTCTCTGTCAAGTCTGTCTGTGGTGGAGCAGCTGCTGAGCAGATGTAGTGCTTTTATTTACGCCGGCCTGGAAAACCTCCTGGCAAACATCCCACCTGCTAAACTGGCAGCCTTCAATCTGTCTGGTAAGCACAGTCATACGCCACACGCTTTCCTCTGCCACACGCTTTCCTCTGCGGATCGTATCATTAACTTTGAGAGTGCATGTATAAAATAATTCTGCAACTGTTGGGGATGAAACGTTTAATCACATCACACAAGTGTCTGTGGCCCTTCAGCCCCTCTCCAGCTCCAGCCCCCCCCCCCCCCCCAGGCATCAATGAAACAACAGTTCTTTTGATGGATTTATTTCTCCACAGATCCACAGTCAAACTATTGACATACGTAAAGTAAACATAAAATAGAAAATGCAACAATACCAACAAGATAAAATAACATGCATACCTCGCATGAAAGGGTGGGTTTGCTTGAAGAAAAAAAAACTCTTTGCTTGGAAAAAATTGGGGACAATTTTTCTTTTACTGCAGAACTGTAAGTCTGTCGATGTCTGACGTCACACAAAACCCCACCTGAGAGAGAATATTTTCTATGAATCCATATTATACTGCTTCCTCCAATTAAGCTGCCTGTGTGTGAAAGCAAAGCACTTGGAGATACTTTCATACACACAATTTGCTTGTAGTCACCAATTAACCTCAAATATATATGTTGAGATGAAGGAAGGAAATAATAGCACTCAAAAGCCCACATGTATAGAGAGAACATGCAAACTCCATACAAAAAGGCATCCTCCACCCAGACTCAATCCCTAGATTTTCTTGCTGAGAAGCAGGAGGGCAGGCCACTATACCAGCCTGTGGCCCAGGAAAACATGGTAAATTATGTTTCTGCATTCACTCAGTTCATGGTTTAAATAATACGTTGAATAAATGAGCATGTGTATCTTTGTTAAAACATGAATCAATCTTCAGATATATTTTCTTAGCTCTGTAGTCCAAAAGAACTTGCGACAGTTGTAATTTATTTACAGTCCAGGGACAGAGAAAGGCTGCATGCATGTTTCCCGCTTCTCAGTTTTTAATAGAAGTCGTCTTCCTTGTTTCAGCATTTGTTTAATAAAGAATAACCTGGCCCCTAAAGCGCCCCTCAGATCTTCTCACCTTCAAAAGACATCCAGAAGAGCAGTGGGTTAATGTTTGTGGAGGCGTTCCTGCTTCCTCACGAGGGAACGGAGGAGGTCTGAGGACAGGTGTAGAGTGACTGGCAGAGTGTGAGCTTTGGCCCTCCGAGATGCTCAAGGCCAGACACATGTGCCACCCGCCATCCCAGCATTAGTGCTGCTAACTATAGTGTGACTGACACCACGCTCTGATTTCCAGCTGATCGCTCCGACGTCATTGGCCATCAAGACATGATTAGGCGCTGGCAGATTTGTTGTTTCTCAGAAACGCAGCACGCGAAGCACCACCTGCACTCCTGTCTTATTTCAGAATCATGTTATTTTATCGGTGTGTATTTTTCATTTGTTGAAGTGAAACTGTTTCTCCTAATGTGACAAGGCACTGTGGCTATAGCATTGTTTTGACGCTCCATGATTGTGCCTGTATAATGTTAAGGCTCTGTCGAACCTCGCTGCCACAGAGGAGAAGCAGGGATGACCTTGCTCACACACGTCGTATGAGCACAGGCAGTGGTTCTTCCACATTCACTGTTTGTTCTATATGTTCTATATATGCGAATGCATGGTGCTGAAATAACATGGTCAGCTTTTCATATATAGTGTATTTCCTCATTGTAAAAACACTTTATAAAGATCGGATTTATCCATAAAGCTTATGATCCCTTCATCCATCCATCATTTATCCAACCATCTGTCCATTATCTGTACAATTGAAGGATAGTGTAACCTTTACTTCATCCTAGTCGTCTTGGTGTCCACCTCCCTTCTTGACAGCTACACATCTTCCTTCTTTTTGGTCAAATCCATCTATAATCTCCCAACTGTTTCAAAATGCTGGAACCCGGATCATCACCAGAACTCCTTCTATCCATCACATCACCCCAGTTCTCCATAACCTCCATCGGCTCTCAATTCAACAACACATTCACATTATTATCGTTGTTGTTGTTCTACAAACGGATATTATAGTTGCTGACTGTTACTCACAAACTAACCGGTAGCACTACTACAAGTAAAATCAGTTGTCGTCGTCATGGTTACTATTTCACTAAAATCCTGTGCCCATATTCACAAAGCGTCTCCGTCCTCTCAGGGAGCTCCTAACTTAACCTAAATGTTCCTAGCAAGGAATCTTAGCTTAAAAGTGATTCAGGAAGTTTCTAAGAGCAACTCTTAGCAAAGAGTTGACAGCAACTTTTATCTTGGTGAGGAGGTGTGGTTGACCCCGCTGCTATGTATGATGCGGTCTGCTGAAAGCTGTGATTGGTTGTTTGAGAAACGAAGACAGAAAAAAGTGCTCTGTGCTCCTCGTAATGAACGGAGAGTAAAATGAACCGATCAAATATCTTGGGCTGTATTAAAAATGTGTAATCATTAAAATTAACTTATGTCATGATGGTGAAACTCAGAAAAAATTATTTAATTTCTGCACAGCTTAAAAATGATTGAACTTACCTCATTTACATGCCGATTATTACATTGATTTGATTTTTGTCATCTTTTCTGTCCACGCTGGTTATTTTTACCACTTCATATATTTGATATTAATGGTGGACGGGATGCAGCCATCATCAATTCCTGTGATTTATGACCATTGTGGGGCTGTGAAAGAACCGTAGCGGTCAGACTGGTTACTCTCAGACGACACTGCTGCAGCTTCCCAGGAGCAACGTTGTGATCACGTTCATCTCTGGCGTTATCACGTTGCTTTGCCGTAAGTAAGCTCCTCCCTAATGAGGTTGAGGACAAACATTATTCATGTATAATCGAGCATTTAACACCATTTAAACAAATGGAGAACATCTTTCTTTTCTCTTTGTTTTTCCATCATGTTGTCTGTTTAAGGAACTCTTCGGCTTCTTAAATGTCCTTCTCACTACTTTGAGTGGTTTTCCACCTTTGGCGCTCTCTTAGGGCTTAAGATGCTTTGTGAATTACTTTTATCTTAGTAAGAGAAAATTCTAAGAAAAATCTTGAATTTTGAGGAATTTTAAGATATTTCTTTTTAAGAGTGGCGTCACTAAGAGCTGCTGAGGCTAAGGCCTTTCACTAAAAATCTCTTGGTAATTGACAAGCGACCATTGAAAGTTGTTGATTGATCTAACAAGTATGGATTTTAGATAAGATGGACACACACACACACACACACACACACACACACACACACACACACACACACACACACACACACACACACACACACACACACACACACACACAGGGAACCAAACCTTACAAAAAGGCCCAGCCTGTGCTCAAATTTGGGTTTTCATGCATTGAAACAATAAATGCAGACCAAAAAGCTCCTCTGAAGAAACAATTATTTTAATGAATAGTGTTTCCATGACAGCGAGTGTAAACAATCGCGTCTCAGCAATCCTTGAAAATCAGAAGACACTGAATGAATCCACAAGCTGCAGGAGAAAGAAGTACAATTCAATCAGTGAACCTAACACACTCCCATGCATCAGTTTCAAAAACAAAGGTAATCCATAATGTTTTTACAGTACGGACAGAAGAACAAAAGAAACAGGAGAAGAGCGCATCAGTTCAGCCTTCACATGGTAGCTGGGGAGACTTTCTCAGAGTTGGTCATTGTTCTGCTGCCAGATAACGATAATGACATTTGCTGTCCTCAGGGTGCTGCATGGCTCTGCTCTTTGACCGGATTCCGAACAATGCTCGCTTTCTCCACCAGTCAAGCACTGACATGCAAAACAGGTAAGGAAACGGCTTGATTGAATGAAGCCTTAACGAGACTTCCTCGCATCGCTTTTCCTACTTCACCTCCCTCCTTTCATTTTGCCTCCCTAATATGTTTTACAAGACCCAAAGTCTTGAGTGACAGCTCATGGGCTTGTTGCAACTTCCCTGTTTTCCCTCCTCTCCAGCACAGCGCGAGCTGCCCTGGACAGACCTCTGGACACGGCCCTGCTGCTGAGCTTGGCCGGCGTTGGCTGCGTTGTCCTCAACCAGTGGAACAGCAGCTTTCAACAGAACACACAAAACATGGCTACTGTTTTAGAGAGTAGGTCATGTTTCTGTGTTTGAAACCATGTTGCAATTAGCGAGAATATGCTTGGTTCAAAGAAAATCCTTTAAGTTGTCCAATTTTAGTGATAGCAACCGCTGGAGCTATAACAAGCACCCTTTTAGCACATTAAGGCCCTGTTTACAGGACAACGGTGCTCAAAGCTAATGCATGTTCACTTGAGACATTGTTGTGTAATTGGGTCTTAGTCAACTTTAAACCTATGTTTATTGCTTGTATGTATAATTACATGTCACATTTCCATGGTCCTTGTGTGTCCTTTCATGTTGCAGATATGCTGAGTGGCAGGCAGACCTCTGGCCAGGCCGTCCACGCTCTCCATTCACACAAACCACTTGACACCATCACAGGATCAAACGGTAATTCTAAATCACTTATACAAATACTGTGAATATATTTAGTCTGTATGCCTCAAATACACAGTTTCTTGTTGCTAAAGATTCACTGGACCTAAACTGAATATGGAGCAGAGTATTTTTTTTAGAGAGACCAGTTCAATATACCTCTCACTTGTAATAACCACTCTCTCTGCAGATCAACTGCTCTGCATTGGCTCAGAGGAGGAAGGAGTTCAACACCCCGTCACTCTTTCACCTGCAACTTTGAACTGCGTCCTTTATGGCCTGCCGAACTTACTTTTCATATGACGCACTTGACCTGCAATCCTTACATGACTGCGATTACAGGCGAACATGCCAGACGGCTTTGCGAATATTGCTTCTGTCGTATGATCGGGTTCAACAATTTCATTAAAGATTATCCCTTATTCATCACTTACGCTCTCCCTCTTGTAATTTCATCAGAATGCAGATTTTTTTTTTTATACATGCTGGCTTGAATATTGTTTTTAACAAACACGCAGATGTAAAATGTAATATGCAACATGCCAGGCAATAAACTAAAGCTTAGGGAGACATTCACACTATTTCTGTCATCACAGTGACGCAGCTTCTTCTGTTTGGTGTTATTGATGTTCGTCGCCTTGTTATTCTCGCTTCAGTGTTTTCTGGTTGTCCGCCGAGCTTTCATTAACAGAAGATCTCTTGAGATCGCTTTGCAGATTTGGTGACGTGGTCGCTGAATCAGACTGTTTGTTGGAGAGGATTCTGGACTGTAAGCTTTCGGTTTACCTGTCGACACAAACACAATCTGGGTGTAAATGGATATAAGTTACTGAAACAGCTTGGGGCACCACATAAGACTTACAGAATATTGTGAAGGATATTTGGGTTTCTTTATCCTCTATATTTCAACTGGGACCTGATGTGAACTGTGCGGGACTAAACATGGATGGATTGATATCTATTGATAGTCAAGAGAGCGAATAGAAGGTCACTGTGTGAACTATCAAGTTTTTGTTTCGCGCCACATCTGGAAAAGTTTATTAAAACATTTTTTCACATGTCCATTCTTGGTGCCAGATTTCATATAAAAATGGACGGATTGGTTCAGGATGGGAAGCCAACGTTGACTGAAATAACCACATGAAACCACCTGGTACCTCTGTTGTCCACTAAGAACAGGAAACGGTTCAGACAGGCCTCCAAAACTGGACAATAGAAGATTGAGAGAAATGAGGTCTGATCACTCATTCACTCACCCTCTTCATCCCGTCAAGAGACACAAGATAGCAATAATACTGTACTTCACCACCCACACCTGGGATTGTTCATTCTCCGTTTTCTCTTTTGTACTTCCATTCAACTTCATTTGTATTTATTCTTGTGCTCTTTGAGTTTTCAGGAGTTTTCTCTTTGTTGCTTGAAGCACTTCATCAAGCTTGTTTCTGAAGGCTTGTTATGGAACCATTATCGCTGTTTCCACTGATGTCAGTTACATCTTCACTGATGGGCGGTGAGGCAGGAAATGTGTCATTTATGTTTCCTATTTATAAGTGAAATGTGAGCAGATTTTATGTCCCGTTAACAGTAATCACTACATTTCATTGTGTCTCTGTGTCAGAAAATTACATCACACTGATCTAATTCCGCTCCATATTTTAGAGCTCTGATTGTTTAAACGACAAATAAAAACACATTGAATTTACCTTTTCTTACACAAAAGACTTTGTATAATTTAGTTTACTCATTTCTATGTGGAAAAAACTTTTTATCAAACACTTGCACTAAATGTTAATTGAGCACATTTTCTAAATGTTCTTCTTGAGAATTAAACTCCTTAAGTCAAACTCATAATTACAAAAAGAGACTGGAAGTCATCATTACTGTTTTTATTCTTTGTTTTTCAATGCATTTGGGGGTCAGCAGAGGTCTTGAGAGGATTGACTTTTTGGGAAATAAACTATACTAATATAAGAGAGTAGAGTAGAAGCCTTCAGCCAGTAGTTTGGCTCACAACACAAAGAGAAAAACAGCTTACCGGTACCTTGATGTGCACTATTTATATAGCTCATTATTCAATGTATGAACTTTCTTTTGTTGGCTATAAAACGGAAATGGGGAGACTTGTTGAGGTTTCCAGGCAACAGCAAGAATTTTTGCATCTGGCCATGAAGTACTGTTCACATAATGCTTAATGTTCATGCTTCACTTTTCTGTTAATTAAATGCAAGTAACTTGCTTTTGAGCATTAGAGGATGTTTTGAATTATTTGCTTTTGGGGTAGCCTCATTTAACCATTTTTCCTGTGGTCATGCTCAGTTAAGTGCTGGTCGGTTTATTCATGATGTAAGGTGAAAAAGTTCAAATAGTCCAGAAATTAAACTGGATGGAAAATCTTCACCTCAATGTTATTATTATTAGAATTTTTTTAGATTGGCCCACTTTAAGTTATGTGTTATCACTGCTTCATTCATTCAAACAAAAAACTATTTTGTCATACATGGTAGCATGAGGATAAATATGTTTCCAGATCAAAGGTATGAACACACTGCCTTGGTTTGAATGTAAGTGGCAGTATTGATCTATTATCTGTGTGGAGAATCAAAATCGCCAGCTATAACCCCATTACCTTGGATAATGAAGCCCTGCAGATGTACCTTCTTGTACGTATCTGGAATGCGTGGTATCTAGTGAAGCTTTGAAAAAGATGTGCAAGCAAGAATTGGTGACGCGGGTTCTGCTTTTCTTTTGCGAACACCAGTGTGAAGAACAAGCTGAGTATCTTCAACAAGCAACATCTAAGCTGTGTTACTCTACTGTGTGCTGAGAGCTGCAGGGTCACCAACAACATCACAGACAGGGTCCAGGTGTTTGTCTTATTAAAATACATCTACTTTTACTTCATCGTTGGGATTGGATAGCATTTTGGTAGCCTGTGATGAAGATCTTTTCGAACATGTAACGCACATTTTGTCAAATAAAAGTGTGTGACAACTAATCTTGAGATTACTCATTTGGATGAGTGTCACTTTTTTGTTTTTATTATTTGTTTTGTTTTTTGCACATGTTTACAAATAAAAATCTATTTAAAAAATCAATGGGAGAATAACAACCAGGAAAGAGTGAATGAAATGAGCACACACCCCAGAAACCCCAGTACTGTGTGACAGGACAAGAACTATCTTGGAAGCTGCAGGCCAAGAGAAAATGGGCCTCAAACTGTGGCGATGAACATTGTCAGAAATCTATAGGAGATTGTCAACGGTGTGTCCAATGATTATTTAAGGAGACATATTGATTTATGTGCTGAACACTGGAGGAAAACTTTATTGGTGCATGCAATGAAAATTGTAAGGTCTTCTATGATGTGTGCAATTAACATCTTTCTCACCAGGTTCTGTCATGGTAGTTCGTTTTTGTTTTGTTGTGTACAGTAAACATTGTAGGATATTTTTTTTACTGATATGTACAATGAACATAAAAGCTCCATTCAGTCGAGTATGATGAAATCCCAAACGGTACAAAGTGCAACCACAAGGGAAATATATTTAATCCTGGAAATAATGAGATCATCTGATTATTACGAATTGTATTGATAGTCCTTGTTCAAGGACGTTTGAGCAACGAGCATCATCTTTTCTTACTGAATGGCACAAGAGTTCCTTTTTCTTCCCAGTTGAAACAAATTTGAGTTGACTTTAAGGATACTAAATATCCACTTCAAATCTGTTTATTTTAACTACTAAAGAGTTGAGCGAAAAAGACACATTTTTCTGTCTTGTCAGATGACAAATCTATGTTGTGTATCAGTCACAAAGTTTTTGTTCCCATTCAGACTCTTCCGCTCATGTCGGGGCCGAATGTTCTCCACGAGGCCCCCAATCAGATACTGATAATGAAGTCACGGCTCCTCCATGAAGACACACACAAAGTGCTGTTGTGCTGCTGCAAAAGTTTTAGTTTAGAACTAAACGCTGATAGTGAAATACCATTTGAAAAGTCATTCATTCAGCTTGTGATATTTCTCAACAGCTTATAATTTTAGCTGATGACATTCAGAGTAAGGCCAAGTTTACACGTACCCGGGTATTTGCAAAAACAGGATTTCTCTGTTTGGGCCACGGATTTACCCATAAATGCAGCTACAACTCGTCACAAACGATAATTCTTGAATACTCCAACCACAGTGGAGATCTGGATAAACTCTGTGTCTCCAGTTGCATCTAAGGGGGGGTAGAGCTTGTTGGGGGTTTTTTTTCATCTTCTGGTGCATCGCTGCTGCTTACTGCTGCTTTTTCTGCCTTTCTGTCCATGCAACTTTAACTCGGATAATAATTTACAATATACCAACGGGTACAGCATTTACATGTTTACCCAACATTTCAGGTGAAAATGCATAATTTTTTGCATTTTCATTTCGGAAAGGTTTCCACATCCGCCCAGAGACACGGACATGACAGACGGAGGAAACACACAGGGCTGCAGAGTCTTTGTGTGAGTTTTGTGTTCGTGTTGAATTAGTTTAATAAAAGAATGGTGATTTGGAAATCAGCCAGAGAAACCAAGGGTGGCAAGCTTCACTGACACAGCCGCTTTGAAAAATGTTTACATTTCCAGTGGCTCTGAGCACCGTTGTCATGTAAACAGACACCCAAATCACAATGGAAGTTTTGTGTTTTCATTTGAAATTGCATTTGAAGAAGCTTTCCTGAAACACGTGTGCCTGACCATGTTAAATATCCTGAACATGCACAGACAGGCCACAGGATATTCTCCTGTTTGACCTTTTTATGTTCTGCATGGATGCAAGTAGGTCAGAGATGGCAGATGTATGAGACACTGGAGGCAGCTGAGACAGGAGGGATGAAGGCAACGGCCCAGGAGCTTATTTTCAATTTACTTCAGGTGCTGCTGGATGATTTCTGTCAGTAGAATTACCATTGATCCTCTGAATAGAGTTCTTTCTTGGCGAAACATTAACAGTTTGATGGATACAAATTCTGGTTTGTTTTGTAAACATGTCGACTGGTGTGATCGATTTGGGGGAACTGCACGATGGAAATGTGTGGAAATTAGTGGTAATGCTATTGTTTTCCTGTATTGGTTTATTCTCTGTGTAGAAGTGAGGCCTTTTGGGAAGATCATTTAAAAAAACATTTCTGCTAGATCAGGGGTGTCCAACTCCGGTCCTCGAGAGCCCCTGTCCTGCATGTTTTCGATTTCTCTCCCTGCTTCAGCATACCTGAATCTAATGATGATGTCATCACCAAGGTTTTGAAGAAGCCCAGTAACGAGACTCTCATTGCAATCAGGGGTGTTGCAACTGGGAGAGAGCTAAAACATGCAGGCCAGGCACCCTTGAGGACCAAGGTTGGGCACCCTTCTGTTGAGATTAACTTTAACTAAATCACTGGGAAATCCTGAATCTTATTCAAGTCGGTGGATATTGCATCGGGTCCGATATTGGACATTTTTGGTTGTTTGGATATCGTTTAATCCAGCCACTACCATCCACTGAGCCCCATTTGCGATGGATAACCAGCAACTGCGCCGTTGGCAGGATTAGCTGTTAGCAGAATTGGCAATCCAGCGGTATTTTTGTCAGAATTTCCCTTTTCAGTGGGATTCATGGTTTGAATGGAATTTCCTCTTACAAGTCAGCTGAACTTGCTTTACCAGTTTAGGTGGATCAGAGATTCCAAATAAATACATGGTCTTCTTTATAAGATGGCACAGAGTGGAATTGGGATTTTATGTTATGATTGAATAGAATTAGAATAAGTTCTTACATCATTCTGCAAAGAATTTTGATCCCATAAGTGAGTTTTACAATAATTGTAGCCAAGCAAAGCTTCGTTCAATAAAGCTTTTAGCTTCAGACAACGTAGTTGCTACTAAAATATACTATAAGTATGGTCACAATGGAAGTATCGGATTGGGAAAGTATCTATCGGTCAATACTAAAATCTGAAAAATCGTATCGGGAGCCAAAAAGTGTGATCAGGACATTAATAGTTATTATTGGCTTTATTAAGTCGAAAATGTTTTTTTTTAATGATATACACCAATATTACAATATTTATTGTGCCTACACAGTTAATGCAAAACATTTCTGAAATGAAAATGCAAAAAGAATGTGTTTCCACTTTGAAACACTGTTACATAAGCTGGGTCCAAGTAAAGTCCATTCATACTCTGTAGAATGATTCCATTATTGAAACATCAAAAGGAGACTTGCAAAGCACATCATCCTACATGTTCTCCATTCATGTTTCCTATTGCCACACAGCCTTTGCTTCAATCATTTCATTAGTGTGGGGGAGGGGGTCCAACGAGAACTTGCACAACCTTTAAACAGGCCTGTAATTGGCAGTAATATACAATAACGATGAGGAAAAATACTTTGGATAAATGTGAGTGCAGGAAGGTTACTGGCTAACATTAATAGAAGGATTTTTCATTGTGCATACATTTATTGGTTCATGCTTCATGTGTGCTATTTCTGCATAGTACATGTCCTTAGGTGTTCTGCTCTGTTAAGCTGCTCTCTCATCCCCTGAAGGACTGATCTCATAATTGTCCATTTGGGTCCTCAGAGTAATGAAATGAGGCTTAAGATGTTGCCGGGTATTGTGAAGGTAAACCACAGTTGAAAAAAAAAAAGCAAGGTGCCTCTTTTTTTAACCTTTAAATAAATGGGGGCTAAATTGTGGTCACAGCTTAAGAGAATGTAATGAATGAAAGAAAGGCAGGAGAAGGAATAGAAAACAAGTACTTTCTCTATTTACCCTGAAAGAAGGAGAAAGGAATTTGTTTCTGGCTGCAAATCAATCTCGTCCCTCTCAATTCACACATGGGTCAGTCTGGGTTAATGTGCCACCAGTGCTCCCCCAATTTAAGACAAATGGTGGGACGAAACCCCTCGATCCTAAAGAGGGCGTGTCCCACCTCATTTCTCCTGCATTGTCCTGGCATGACCTGAAAATCAATCAGGTGTGCCTTCGCTCGCCAACCCTCAGTTGTGGGCCGAAAGAAGCTTCGACGAGAAGCCTTTTATAGGGTTAAAAGAAATTGGACGAGGACATCTGTTGATTGAAAATCTATTTCAGTAAAGCTGGTGATAGATTTGTGCTGGGTCTCTGGGGAAGTTTAGATGAACAAAGACCAACCGCATGGAAAAACAAGCAGAATGATCTTGGTTTTGTTTAAAATATCTGCAATTCTATAACAGTTGCATGCTCTAGCTGTAAAGACAAATATCAAAGGGCTTTCTTTTGTTTTTCTCTTCTGTAGAGATTAATTGGATTTTGCAGAAAGATTTGACCTCCCGAATCCAATAGTCTGAGGTGAAGCAGGTTCATTTAATAATCCACCCAATGATAAAACTTGATGTAAATCTGTCAGAACCATGTTCGAGGGTGAATCATGAAGTTTGCCGTGGCATCATTCCTTCATGGCTTTTCAAAGGGATTGAACTAAAGACATAGTTGCCCAATGGGAAACATTGACTCTGTTCTTTGAATTGAAGTCGTAAAGTCCAAGTGAAGCAAGCTGGAAACTTTCATGCAACAGTCTGTGACACTGAGCACAGCTTATTAAGAAACCCTCAGTTTTAGTAAAGTCAAGTTTTGTTGTGGACTTCTGGAGAAATGAGGCATTGAGAATTTGCTGCAACAATATTTACAGTAGACTGCAACACCACAATCTGACAATCCACTCCGTAATGTCTGGGGAAACCAATTCCAATTCTTTCAAATCAACATCCCAAACATTTTGTGTTTTATTGTAGATATCCTACCTCGAGTTTCTCTAGATTTTTTTATCCACCTATTCGGTTAATTCTGAGCTAAATCGGAATTAGAAATAGCCGGGAGACGCTAAGGATTCGTCATTTGACAAGCAAGGCTGATTGATGTCACCTTGTGAAGTACCCAAGGAACCAGAGCTTCTTTATTCAAGGCCTTCGTCGTCTCGTTGCTCACCATAGGCACCCAGACGATCCTCTGATTTATGGCGATACTCTGACAGCCACCTTTCCTTGGCAAGGTTTAGGGATTTGTTGTTTTGCATCGAGACATTATAAAGTCATTGTGTTCCCTCCAGCTGCATCAACAGACAACCATGCAGCAAGTGGACCTTCCAGTCAATGTGAGAAAATATAGTCGTTAAGGCTATGAATATTTATAAATTGGCACAGTTTTAGCTACGGAGCTCCGCTCACCGTCACAATGAGTCTGAAATTAAACAATCTTGATTTTCAATGTGAAGCGTCTGCTTAACTTCAAATCCGGTTAACATTGTGTTAATCACAACATATTTTATATCTGCCCTCCACTATTATCAGGGACCAAAATAACTTGCAACACCCAACATCTGATGAGGCTTCCAGGCTGTCATTGGTTGCAAGGGATTTAAAACGAAAGTAAATGATAACTTGATAAATAAATGTATTATTTGGTCAAATTACTTTAGGTCCCTTGAAACAGTGGCTTCCCAAAGGTGTTAATCCTACACTCTTCACCCGATTTTGATCAAAACACTGTCAAATTTAGGCCTGAAATCTGCAAGCAAAGCACATCTCCATCATTCCATTGTAAAAGTTAACAATACTAAAATGCCAAATATTGTGTGATTGTCAAAAATATTTACAGACCTAACTGTAGCTAAGGTGCTTACTTCTCTCTCCTGAGGGTATGTTGCCCCCATCTGCCGCACTGCCCTGGAGATAAACACCTCATCCAGCCCTGCCTCAAATAATCCATATTATTTCATTTGGATTCACCGTTTGACATAAACATGTCCATTAGTCTTTCTTTGAGGGAAATATCTGCACTTTCTGTTGAGATTTTTTTGACATAATAAAAAGCAGATTTGGTGACATATCCCATGTGAGCCCTGAAGTATAAATATGAGACAAAAATAATTTGAGGTTTCGTGGCTCCTGGCTCAGGATAAGCCCCAGAGAATTTAATATCGTGGTCAGGTCCTCTATCTGATCCTTAAAGCACATAACTAAAGGCTCCAAGTTCATCCAGGTTGATCTGTAAACTGTTTTGTGATGTCCATGCACTGGATATCTATAATACATCGAAAAATAGCAGCAGGAGATTGATTGCCTCTTTCACCGTGGAACCGGGAGGGGAAAACACAGCCAGTAAGCAGGCATCATTTTATTACCAATTCCCCGCATAGTTTTATAACATGGCAGGATTTAGGCTTTTCACATTTGCTCTCCACAGACATAATCATATTATCCTTGCTAAAAAATGCAATTAGGCAGGATAATCATATCAGAATGGCAAGGATTGTGGCTCGCTCCCTGAACACACATGCGTTCATCGATTTTATAATTGAATGTGTTGAGAGACGCAAGGAGACTTGGGGGTCCTGGCGAGGTTGAAGAAGCTCCTCTTCTTTACGTCTGAGATTACATGATGAGGCCATTACCGTACCTCCAGTTTAGCATGTGGGGAGTCTGGAGGAAATTGTTGCTTGATGGGTTTCATTATATAGCACGTCAAATGGTGCATCCACAGGAATGTGAAAGGGTGACAGCAACACAGAGGCAAAGCAAAACCTCATTACCAACAAACAGCACACGTGATGTTGCGAGTTCATACAACATTTGCATGTCATATACTGTATATAGAACCAGTTTTTTTTTTTTTTTTTTGATTAATAATGTGCAGCTGCATTGCAAGCTTTGGGTTTGAACTGACTCGAAGTTTCCAAACGGGATAAGACTGACAGCACTGTCACTCTATTAGTTGACATTTCAAGCATTATCTTATTCAGCTTGATTCAGGGGAATTGCTGAGGTGAAATTTGTAATTGCTAGATAAGCAGAGAAATGTCACACTTTCTGTCTGTGCAGAAATGGAAAAAACTGACATATTTGCAAATAGTGGGGGAAAAAACCAACATTGCACAATCAATGATTTGTATGCGATCATGCCGTGCAAATTTGTGAAGAGGCACACAAAATTGTAAACTGTTGACGAAACTTACTCTTCAAGTGTGTAGAATGAATACTGACATGTTTGCCAATAGATTTTTAGGATTAATAAGAATGATTTCAGAGTGTTGTATCGGTTTACTGTATCCACATGGACAAAGTTTAACTTGTTTAAATTGTTGAAACAATAATGTCACTTAAGCTTAACAAGTTAAATGGTAAATGAATTTGACCTATGTCCCACTTTTCAACTGCGAGAGCAGTCCCATTTACATTACTAATCACATTCACACACTCGCACAGCAATGGAGGCGGCTGCCTTGCAAAAGGCACTCAGTCTATCCATTGGGGATTAGTGTCTTGCTCAAGGACACTTTGTCATGTGGACAGGTGGAGATCGCAAATTAACCTGCACCTTTCTGATTGTGAGATAACAGCTCCACCAACCGAGCCATAGCAGCTCTAAAGATAGACTCCAGATTTGTTTGGAGGGGAAAAAATTTAATTTTTGGTTTAGGTTGATGATGATTTATACCTTTTAAAAAGCTTCTTTTTTTTTTTTTTTTTACATTTTTTATGAGTACTTTTCAAATCTAAACAAAAGCTATGACTAATTCGAAGTTTCGTAGAAACAGTTTGCTTCACCTCGAAGCAAACTGAATCCAGGTCTGGCTTTTGAAAATAATGGGTGCGTTTGAAAGAGTTTAAAGAAAAACAACAACCGTCTTTCAGACGCTGTCTGGATAAATAAAGCCAAGTCTATTTTTTTTAATGGATCGTTCTGTATAGAGCAGGTGATGGCGGTTTGGAGAAGGACTCATTAAGCAGCTTTAGTAGACTCATTTGGAAGGTGGAGTAAGCAGCCAAAAAAGATTTTCCATCGAAACAAAAATCCAAACACAGAGAAAGGCCTGGAGCATAAGAAACATAGAAATCAGGGCAAGGAGCAACAATCAGACACCGGGATGGGAAGTCAAGGAGCCTGCAGCCAGAAGCAGAGGAGTCAGAATCTCAAAAAAAGAACATTAAGTGCCCGTTTACACTATTTACATTGAAGACACTATTCTGAATCGATCTCCATGGAAACAACACTTTGTGGAAATGTTCGGGTTCTGTCCTAATAGCTTGTCGTTCTCTGCTCACATGTGTGGTTTCAAAAGAAAATACTTAAAAAATATATATTTGACAACAATGGACTCAGACTCCTGTTCCGAGGGCCACTTCCAGTCCAAACCCCCCTTACTTTTGCCCCACGACTTGATATCAAAATTAGAGGCCAGGTTCTATTGGGGATCTTTCAGGAGTACGAGCACTCCGTGTCGTATCAGACTCGATAGCCGCTAATGGTATCAGTATTAGTGCATCCCTAGTATTTAGAGCAATTCATGCTCCTGTGTCACTGCTGTGGCAATTTGGCAACATAAAAACTGTAAGACAAAACATGTCCATTTTGGAAAAATGAGACACTCAAATGGAAGTATTCTACTGGAATATGACAGGTTTTCCCTGAGATGTTTAAAAGACACCAAAGCATTCTTTGAGAGTTTTTGTTTGGGTTCAGATCGTCAGATATTTAGAGGGAACATCTTTTCATAAAGAAGACTGAAAAGTAGCAGAAAAGGTCAGTGGTAAAATGTACACTTTTATTATCAAAGGTGCTCTTTTGCTTTTTCCTCCCTCCTCTCCTTCTATCTCCCCCATCTCCTGAGATCACTCCTTTGTCAGGGACCATCTTTTCATTTGGTCCCATGTTTGGTCTTTTATTGCCCGTCTCGCTCTTCCTTTCGCCGTGTTTAACAACAGTCTGCTGAGTGGATTGTTGTCGCTCACGTGGCACAGAGACAGAAAAGAATTGTCCTTTCATCTAATTTACTTTCCCCATGTCTTCCCCAGCCTTTGGTGACTGTTTTGGCTCTGCCGGGTTTATAGGTCTTAAAGACCCACTCACTTCTGTCGTTACAAAGTTACTGCTGGACATTTTTCTATTATCACAGTTTGACTGCTGAGCCGCGACTTTCATGGCAATAAACACCTCAGCTTCTGGAAAATGTCTCAGCTCTGATTTATAGAGAAGCTATTTTTAAAATCCAACAATCTGAAGTACAAGCTGCAAAGTCACATCTTTCACTTTCCATAGTAAATGATTTCACTTTCCATAGTAAATGATTGGAGCACACCTCATGCACCAGGGTTTAAAGAGTTACAGGAGGGGGGCGAAAGCTTTGTCTGCTCCGAGGGTGCAAAAATCAAATTTGCACATGTCAAAGAAAACTCGATTTTCCAACGCCTGTTCACAATAAATCACATTCCGAGCAAATCTGTTAAAGTCATTCACCCTCAATTCCACAATTTCTTTTTCAAGACTAAGGCCCACAATGTTTTCAAATGAAAATGAAAAACTTTTCATGGATTTTGGAGGTCCATTTATGTGGTAACAGTGCTCGGAGACAATACAAATGTAGCTTTCAGAAAACTGCTCCCAAGGCGGATCTTTTGGAAAATGCCCACATTCTCTGTGGAAATGTGGTGGGGTGTGGGGGTACAACTTTTTGAAGACACTCCAAGTCTGTCCCAGTGTACATAGGGGAAAACGCAACAAAGTTGCTCCAGCTGTAGTTAACAGTTCTTCTGCACATGCATCAGTATATGGACAATAACAATATTGTTATTGCACTGGAAATGTGTCAACGTGGCCCAACGGCTCCGACACGCTGTGATTTTTGGCTATCGCAGTTGAAAGATTGCCATCATGGGATATTTGGGGCGATCATAGCTGCTGCTTTGACCTTTCTGTGTGTTTTGTTCTAAAATGAAGGACCACAACAGTTGATACAAACATAAAACGCTAGTAGATAAGTACTTTCTTCAAACTCCCTTTGCTCGATGACTATTGCGGTTGTCCGCTCTCTCCGAGCCATGACTGCGTCCATATTCTCCTCCTCTTTTTTGGGAGGGATTTCTTTCCAAACACATAAATGCCTTGACGCTGAGGCTCCGTTCATGTTTATGCACAGGACTTGATCGTGCATTGCACAATCACACAGATTGTTGGGCAATATCTGTATTACATTGGCTGCAAGTCAGCGTTTGCATTCATTTTACAGTCTTGTGTATTTTATGTCATACGGTGTGGCAGACTGTGACTTTATAAGATTGTTGAAATTGCACAGTGTGGAAGACTTAAGAGACCAGAGAGAGAATCAGTAGTATTTCTTGATAAATTGATCTTATTGTGTATGATCTGGGGATTGTGAAATTGCATATCTCCTGAGGACAGATTTTCATTATGGAGAACAATATATAACTACACCATTCATTCATTCATTCATTAAGAGAGGTATTTATGATTGTCAGGTAATCAAATCTATCATTATACAGATCTTATAGAATACAGAAATTTGAACCTCCAGTCACAACAAGGTTTTTTTAAGCATGGGATTTATTTACAATCCTGTTCCTGAGCATAATCTCTTCTTGTTCCTTTACCATGGGCTTATGTACATGTTTGAACTCGAGCATAGCAGTTCTTATGGCAAGACAAGAAGACAAGAAGGCTGACTGCTGATCTACAGAAGAAAGACGGAGCAATAAACGTCCTTTTCAGCAAACCAGCCTGCGTCTGTGTTGTTTTGGAGAGAGCTGCAAAATGATTGTGGTGCTGCCGCATCATTACAATGTAGCCTCTCGACTCCTTAAAAGACTTCAATCTTATTTCATTGGTTTCATTGTTGTTGTTGCTGTCTGAGCGGTTTTTACCATTGACACCTCAATAATGTCCATGCGGGCTGCAGCTAATGTGCCACTGCTTCTTATGTGAGCATTCAAGGAAGCCGCCGATGGCCCTGACAGTTTTCTTTGATATTTCCGAGGCCAAACGACACGTGTCTTATCAGCACTGTCACACCCTGCTTTCACTTTGATTACATATGGATATATGCCACTGACGTAACATGCGGGCTAGGTTAGCTGTACAAAGCTGCTGGATATATACTGCTTTTGGTAGAAAGATACAGACAGGGGAAAGATCAAAGAAGAAAATGAAGAAATGGGAGGGTAAATACAACACATATAACCTCCAAATCTCTCAGATCTGATCTCAGCCAAACTAACAAAACAAGCTTTTGGGTAGAGAGGCTGAGGAATGTGTGCCAGAGAAACGGTTTTTAAGGTTTTGGAAAGTATGCTGAATAAAGACAACGTAAAGCATCTAAGCTGTCACAACAAGCACTCATCCAAATTGTGTCTGCTTTTTCTAAATATGAAGTTTCATAGGAAAAGCTCGGGGAGCTCAAATTTCAAGTATCTATTACGCTGAGATAATTCCACAACTCATACTATTTCTGTTTGTAACCATGTGTGCAAATGTGAAGAGCATTACCTTCTCACTTAAATTTAGGTTGCTGACATTTTTCAGTTGCGTTTTGGTGCAACTAACCGAGTACTCTGGTCCACACACAGTCATCATTGATAGTAACACTTTCTATTTCATGTATTAATGAGAATAGTTTTAAATAAAAAATACCCAGAACGAAAGAAAAAGTTCTATTCCATCACTGTTTTTATGTGATTCTGTCTGAATTGAGAGGTGACTGGCTCTTTTTTTTTGTGTCCTTTTTGTTACAGCAGAGACCATGTTTTCAAGTGGAATTTGAAATTTTCATTGTGTTTTGGGTGTCTGTTTTACACAACAATAGTGCTCGGAGCCACTGAAAACACAACATTTTGGAAAACATCTCTGAAGGTGAAACTTTTTGAAAACTCTCCAAATCAGTCTCCATGGAAATGGGGGTAAAACAAAACTTTTCTGAAGCACTGCTACTGCTTATGCATACCACGGCCATAGTTAATAGTTTTTCTGCACATGAGTACGGCGATGGAAGGAGTAATAGTATTAAAAGTATTTCCATTTCCAAATAACAATGTTTCCTTCAGAGTCATGATTCCCAGTTCATATTCTCCTGGGATCTGGGAGCTTTTATAGTTGAGTCACCTGTAATAGCAATCCAACATCCTCCTGAGTCCAATATGAATGTCCCTGTACTGTTTCTGCTGAAAATGCAAAAACAATATTTTCACTTGAAACGTGTAAATAGGGCCTGAAAGAAAGTAGAACTACAGAGATCATCCTTTGTAAAAATATCCAATTTTTGTTTCAATTCTGCTGCATAGTGAATGTCACCTCTATTGCAACCGAATAGCTGCACTGTTGTTTGTATTTATTTTTATGAATGCTTTAGTTTTATTGATTCGGTTGCATAAAAACACATTTGCAAACCTTTTTTGTACACTTAGTTTTATGTCAGATTTTAACAAAAAGGATTTGATGACTTGAAAGACGATTTTTATTGTATCATCAGGAAGGATAATACCAAGATAATATGAAGGTCAACAAATCAAATAAAATATGTGGTTGAGTGCGACGACCTGATACTGAGGGAAAGCTGCTCTGAAAATTAAATTAAATAAAATTTCCAGTGGGAAAGGCACAAGGTTACAAGATGCAAACTGACTTTATGAATGAGTTCCTAAAATATTGTGTGAACCGGTAGTCCGTCCAAATGTGTTGCTTGAATCTTTCATTTATTTCTAATATTTTAGTAAAACGTGTTTGCTGACCTCCTGGTCATTGTGGATGTGCCAAACCTGTCTTGAAAGAAGATAGATGACTCACAGACTGGAGAGCCCCCGTATATCAAGAATTCTAAATTGCACCACATTTATGCAAAATAATCACAAGTGACAACATTTATGTTGTGCACCTTGAATATGAACTTCAGGTAAATTATGATTTGAATTTGGCCAGTCGTCAGGTGTTTGTGCAATCACCTTGCAACAAATCCAAAGTACCTATTCAGCGCGCTTCCAAATGCAAACTGGAAGTTTGATCCTGCTTTACCACTCCAACACAAAATGTTTCTCAGTTTACCTGAGAAAATTATATTTGTTTCTTCTCTTACTTGCTTGTTTTCGTGTCCTGAAACATTGAAGTCCACTTTCAGATTGTACCACGCCAGTCCAAATAAGCTTCAAAGCTTCATCTTTCAGCCATGCTTTGTTTGCTTCACAACAGTTCATCAGTCAGCGAAAGCAAATGCATTATTGTTAGGAGCAGGCGAGCTTGTACAAAAGGAGCAACTCTGACGTCTTGTTTGTCCTCTGTTCACAGGGAGGTTGCTCCTGTAAAAGCCACTCCATAATCATAATCAGATAATGTAGAAACCAAAGCATGTGCACAAAATGGGAATGGTCCCTGCTGGATGCAAGAGGCTTCTTCAAATATTACATCTGCCATTTTTATTGACGCACCAAAGTCATGGACAGCACATTGAGGCGATGCGACTCAACGGATTTCATAATCCAAATGGAGTACCGTCTTATATTACATGATCATACAGCCTGCAGTATATCCTGCTAATACACATAAAGAAGGCTTATCTTTCCTCCTATAGGCCAACTACGTGAATCGAACTGTTTCATTAGATGCTATAATATGCCAGCCTCAAGGCTATTTACCCATGCAGATACATTAAACAAAATCCTCCATCTGATTGCTTCCATCAGACAGCTTCAGATTATTGCCCTCTGTATTTTCACCGCACCACTGTCATATCATCCTGGCTGTGTTGAGGAAATAATCATTGGGATTGAGAAGTCTGAGCTAAACAGGACCTCCCCAACTTCATTAACGGAATAAAATAGCTAGTCAGTCAAGTAGAAGAATTTCATTTACTGGCAGCAGACTGGGCTCCCAGTAATGCTACGATTACTTTGTCATTTTGTCAATCATTCCCCATTGGCTGCAGTGCTTCACTATGCTCTTCCCCTCCCTTTTATCCATTTGGTCACCTGATTACTGGTGTAAGCCCGTGAGTCCTAATGCATGCAGGTACATCATTACACCACACATGTGAAGTGTGTGTGTGCCGCATCTATCCAAAGCGAGTGGCAGAGTGGAGTGGTTTTTAATCACCCTGTAATGCTCTACAGATGCTTACCTGCAGGAAGCACATTAGGCTGTATGATGGCACAAATTGGAAAATTTACTTCAATTCATGGAGGAAAACTGATTGCCGTGGAAGCCATTCATCTGCAACACACAGCGCAGCTCAAGTTTTATATAGCTCAGGGGGAAAGAGTGGAAGACTCTTCAAACAAAGTAAGAAGCTTCAATGATGAAACCTCAGCGAGGACATGTGGTTCCAGTGAAAGTCCACCGTCGTAACAACACGGTCCTCAACCCCGACAGGCTGGGAGATGCTTTGACCTGAAAGTGTCACTGAGTGGGAACAACTTGTGAGAATGTTGCAAGTGAAAATGCATACTTTTTTGCGTTTTAGTTTGGGAACATTTTTGCATTTTCATAGCAATTTTTTTTGAAAATATTGCAAGATTAAGTTCCAGGAGAAAATGGACCTGGAGTCATGACACTCTGGAGGCAAATGTTGTTGTTGTTGTCCATTGAATTGAGCATGTGCAGAAGAACTTGTTTACTGCGAAGAAGATTAGCAGTTGGTATGCTCCACTCATAGCATCCCCACCCCAATGTAAACAAAACGACTTTTAATGAGCCTAAAATCCATAACAGCAATGAAATGTGCTTCAATATACCCCCCCCCCCCCCCCCCCCCCAAATGACTCTACAGCTTTCTGTGGGCCAAATATGTGTTATGTTAATTACACTAAAATTCATTATACATGCAATAATCACAAAAACACTGCTGTCAGTGATTACAGAATGTAAACCACAGGCATCCTAAATGATTGAAAGGCCCAGAAATTCACGTGTGGAAATTGGCAACCCCTGGGAAGGGCGTTTAACATTTACATCAAAATGGGAATGTCTTCTGTCAAAGCAACTTTAGGGAACATTGTGCATGTTAAATCTGCATGTTTTTACTTAGTTTTGTTGGAAATCTGAATCTGTTATTTTTATCAAACTCAAACAAATATATAGTAAACCAAGAATAACAACTTTCATATTACCCATTCTTTGGAGTGAATGGGCTTTTAAACACTTGGCCTTTCTACCACAGAACTGATTTGTGCTAATCATTATTTATCATTATTATCATGGTGGCATTTGAAAACTGAAGGCTTGACTACTGATGAAATGTTTGAAATGTTTAAATGAGATATGAAAATTCCTCCACTGCCCACACTGATAGTAATGTTGAAGTTTGATGCATAAAGTTTAGACGAGAGTCTTGTTTGCGTTTGGCCTGTTGAGGAGAGAAACAGACTCATTCTGGGATGGGGCCTTTATGTGTGGATGATATAACCCTTTGCTTGTGGAGCTGATATGAAGGCTGAAGGCAGAGTGCACCTTGGACAGGTCATCAGTCCATCACAGAATGAATACAGAACGACAATCACACCTTCACACCTGCAGTTTGGTCCCCAGAGAAAACCTACAAACACAAGAACATGCAAACTGCACAAACTCAAACTATTGTCATTGTGAGAAGAATGCTAACCACTACAATAGTATTGCTATAGTGGAACATTAGGATGCACTGCTACAACTTTTAAAAGATGAGCACAGGTATGAGTACTAACCTTTAGCTTCTTGTTGATACCGAGTACCAATACAAGTACCTATTAAATCCCGTAAACCCTGATCCTCCAAAAGCCTTGCAGTCTATCGTACGCATCGATATACATATATAATTTACAGTCTGTCTTACATTCTCATTAATAATTAAAAAAATCTTCAAACCACTGACATCGGTCATGCTCTCTTGCGTACTTGCTTACTCGTGCTAATGACATGACATTGTACTCACCGGGTCGTATCGGCGAGCTTTCTACGAAAACAAGTTTCTGACAAGGTCCATACTCGTAATGGACCTTGTGATGATCCATCTAAAATATATTTTGTATATTTTAAAGCTCAGTGCTATCCACTCTGGCCTCGATTTCCAAGAAACTCTGGAAAAAGGTTCATGCAAATTGCCATTATCAACCTCCGCTGTGCTGTACTGGTGAATTAATGTGGAGACGATAGGATCTCATAGCATGAGCTTGTTGATGATGCCCCCCAGGCTGTGCTGACTGACGGTCTGGGTCAGTCTCACTGATTAAGCAGCAGCCAGCAGCCTGTCAGTCACAGCTGTGGGGGAAACACTGACGGGATCATGGTCGACACTGTGTGGATGGAGGAGTGGCCCTCAGGCAAGAAGCTGCACTTGTGGCACCCCTCTGGGGGATTTGGACTCCAGGTGCCAGTGTGCAGGCCAGCCCACACCCCCCTCAGGCCCACACCGTCGTTCCAACCCCCACCACTACCACTCTGCTCACACCTCACTGCAAGGGCATTTTGACTCTAGGGAAAATAAGGGTAGTCAATGCATTTTAACACTGACAGGGTTCACTGTGAGCACCGAGGGAAAATATCTGGAAGAAAATTGAGTTTTCCTTTTCTTTTTGCATATTGCTCCGTACAACTCTGAATTAGCATTGCTGCCTCATTTGCTATGAAGATGCATGACTTTGACCTCATTCACATCGGCATTAAAATTCACCTGACATCTCTGTTTTTGTCCGAATATGACTTTAACCTGATTACATCTACACAGTCTGTCACCAGGATCCATATTGGAATACTGGGAGAATGATTTTCCTGTCTCACAATATTTCTCTTTGTTTTACTTAAACCACTCAGTATTTTTGAACATCTGTCCTATTTATTTTTCATATGCTCTGCATTAATTTGCACCACAGAGATAATTACACAACAAAACGTCATGAGAACTTCTTTGTCTTTGTTTGCTTGGATCATGAAGCAAACTTTAATGGCGATAACCAAGAGTCAGCTCAATATATGTAATGTAAGTTTTTTTTCCCCATTTCATTTGTCAAAGACTGCAGATACTTTCTATGATTTTTGTGATGATAGTTAACTACTCTGAGGAGGGATTTGGTACTTGTGGTTTGTGGACTGGAAATGACAGCATTACACTTATTTCCCATTCTTTTTCTGAACACATCTGAAGATGTCATCAATGTCTGGACCTTGATGCCATTGCAATTTGCACACACAGCTTCAGCTACTTGTGATTTCATGCAGTCTGTCACTATCAGAATGTAGTTCACTCATTTGTGTTCATTTTTGCATAGATTCAAAATGGAGGTAGGATATCTTAACTCCTAAAATATTCACTGGCGTTGTTAAATATTCTTTATCATTCGATTTGGATCAACAATATCACATTGTGAATTAAATGTAAGAATATCACCAGGAACTGTTTCATTACTTGTTTTATGCAGGAACCCACTCAACACAACAAACCCACCATATAAACAGATTTACAAATTTTCAATATGTCTGAACTGCTACTTGCTCTTTCCAATAACTGAGGTACTTTTGCATTAAGAACAGGGAATGGTGGCACTGTTGAGTGGTTGACAATCTGGCTTCACAGCATAAAAACCCTGATTTCCTACTGACCAATTTTGACGTCAATCCTACGCACAGTTTTATAAATGAGGCCCCAGAGCCTTTTTGTAGGATGTTTGCATCTGATTTTGATGATATCAAAGCATCTAAACAAAACCACACACCCAAAATGAAAGACAACTTCAACAATAACCCCAGGTGCATGTGGAAAGGTACTTAGGCCTGCCTGTTGACAGCAGTCCGTCATGAGCAGATAGCACTCCTGACGTGTCCTTCATGCATGTGTTGTCCACCTACATGACAACAGTGCGTACCAATATCCTTTCTTTGACGCTTGCCGTTTTCCCCCATATGCCTCAAAGTCACAACTATTGTGTCCGTCCCCAAGAATATAACTAGTAATGTGCTTAATGACCGCTACCCTATAGCACACACACCAGCTACAACCAAGTGTCTTGAGAGGCTGATTGTAGGCACACCATTCCTGCCCCGCTGGACCAGCATGAATGTATCTATTTGCCCGTAGGCCTAACTGCTATATCAGAATGCTGTTTCTGGACATTAGGTTGCCTTTTAATACTGTAGATGAAGACAAGAGACGAGAAGAGAGGAACAGGAGCGGTCTGGGCACACGAGGGGATCCTTCTAAGAGATGTTGCCCTGGGCCCCAACAAAGCTGTGAGCTGGCATGCACGGCAGTCGTGTGTGTTTGATCACCAACATTGACCGAACAGCCTACAGAGAGGAGGTGAAAAATCTGACTGACTGGTGCTCCACCAAACAGCTCCTTCTCAACAGCAAGAAGACAAAACAGATTTTGGTGGACTTCAGCGGATCTTTCCTGGACAGCACACACACTCAGTTTCATCAGTAGGGCACACCAACCAGTCTCCATCCTGAGGAAGCTGCAGAGGGTCATCAAGATGGCCCAAAACATCATTGAGACTCAACTGTCAGTTGTTGAGTACATCTACCAAGTCTGATGTAAAAACCGGGCCTCTCGCATCATCCATGACGCAACACATCCTGCTCGCCACATAAACTCCAAACTCTTCCCTCCAGGCAGTGGATACAGGTCAAACTGCACACACACACTTCAAGACTGAAAAAACAGCTTCTTCACTCGAGCTGTCAAACTGCTGAACTCTGCCTGACACCCAACACCCCCCCCCCATGTCACAAAGTGACAGGACTGTGTGATTGTGTACAATCGCCTTAATTCACACTATTACATATTTATGATATGCATTTATTATGTTTATTCTATTTTATCTTTGCTTTTATTTCATTGTGTTGTAACTTGGGGAGTACTACCATAATCACATTGTACTGTTGTCTGCAGATATACAATGAGTGTAAATTTCTTGTACTCCAACTTCAATGTATCTTACAACATCGAATACAACAAGATTATATTAAAAAAAAAAAAAAAAAAAGCAATATAGTCTCCCAGAGGGTCTGGGGCCTCACAGCTTTACGTACACCCCCCTACAGAGGACTGGAGCACCAAAAATAGTCAATGTTTTTACAGGTTTCACCCTTCTCCCACTGATTCTTGGGGCTGTTTCTGTTTTGTTTTTTGTTTTTTTATCCTCAACCTTCAGCCTCATTATCGTTTCCATCGAGCCTCATCCTTCACTCAGGAGTTACTCTCCTCTGACAAGGCCTGCACTGGGACCAGCCAGTAGCAAGAGAGTGCAGGGGCAGAGTGAAAGAATGTGGAGCAGAAGGTGTACTGAGGGTGATTCGTCCCTCCTGCATATATATATATATATATATATATATATATATATATATATATATATATATATATATATATATATATAACAGTACAGCTGAATATTGAACACACAGTCGATGTCATTAGGAGCTACGTTCTGGAGAAGAACAGACAGTCTGAGGGTATGGCCCCAGCAGAGTCCTTATCTTGGCATCATCCAGTCTGTTTGGGATTACTTGAAGAGACAGAAGGATTTGAACCAGAAAACATGAGTTTGGTTCTCAAGGATGCTTGGGAAAACCTTTCTACTGTGTGATTTCAAAGCCCGTGTGACAGTGTGTGCTTGACGCCGTCTTAACAACTGAACATCAGATGTCAGTTTATCTGATCCACTTTGCAGTTGGTAATTTTTACAGAAATACCACATATTTTGACGATGAATATGTTTTTGATTTCACACTTTTCTCAAACTAAAGTTTTCAGCTCAAATGAGTTTATTCATCACAAATGAGTAACAGGTAACAGGTGTACAAATACATTTAAAAACACAGTCTTAATGTAAAAATAAATTGTAATTAATTAAATCAAGAAAAATAAAGCAAAAGGTTAAGAGGCCTTAAATTTAAAATACATGAAAAAAAAGAATAATATGTCATAATATGATATTCAACTTTCTTTCTATTTATTCTGTGTAGAGGAATGCATAAAGGAATTTTCCTAAAGGATAAATCTATTCTATTCTATTCTATTCTGTTAGTTTGTGCTGCAGTAATAACTTGAGATGATGTGTTTAACGATCTTTGTATAATCCAAGTCAATGGATTTGCTAGCTCACTTCATCATAGGTCTAGCATATAGAATAGTGTTCTAAATGGGGAGTCAGCTGATGGTATACTGTACGAATCATTAAGCGCAGTAAGACTGTTGAAGGTGCATGTGATGTCCATGCAGAGGCTGTATGGAGGTGGCTCACGGCGTCACATAGCCTTCATATATTATTCGCATATGGAGTTTGAATTAGGTTGATGGCATCGAGAAAGTACTTATGTCAGTACTTAGTATCATCAAGTTGCTATAAGTTAGTACTTGTAGTTGTGCTTTAAAAATGTGGTATTGGTGCGACTCCATCTATAAACAATAACGAGTACACAGCCATTCGTATGGGCAGACAACAAAGTTATATTACGGGTCCCTCAATGACAGAAGAGTGAAGTTTGTCTGCAAATTTGTGGGTGAAAGAGCTTTGAGGATTGATTGCACTTTTTAATTGTGTATTGAGTGCAGAGCAATTTGATGCAAACATTACTAAATAGGCTGTCAATAATTTATAGGTTGATCCAATTTTCTTTTTAAGTGTATTCACTAAGTGAAGAGGAAGGCTGAATTTAAGAAGTGTGGAAAATGATTAGGAATTTAATTTGATGCTAAATTGAGCTTATAATTGAGACCGTAGGTAATGCATGCCAGGCAAACATGAGATTGCATTTTGAATTTCCTTCTCGCTGAGCTGTAAAAGTCATGTACAGAATTCTTTAAATGAACCAATCAATGCTGGTGTCTCTGATGTATCTGCTCCCTGCTATAAGCTTTATTAGTCAGCCTCCTTGTTCTGTCTCAGATGAACTATGAGGATTACTGTGTTTGCCCCCGTTCAGTCATACCAAAATACAAACAGCATGTGGCTTGTAATGATTTTCCTCCTGGTGTCTCGTGTGATCAAAGCAGCTTTCATATGCAGTATTTGATCGCTGCAAAAAGATGAACATGCCACATTACAGGTGTAGTGTTTGTTGTTGGGTTTTTTTTGCATTTTGAGGAGTGGCATCAGAAAACACAGCCAGTGCAGATTTAAACGAAGGATGCATGTTTAATTTGAAAGTCAAAAGTGATTGAACATATTTAATACTACAATATAGCATTATCAGGAGATACTTGCTTTGTTCTTCATCTTGCTCCTCTTTTACTTTTGCTGGTTGGTGGGAATGCTACAGTCAAGTATGATGTCGGTGTTTATGTATCACTCTTTATAAAGAAATTAAAAGATCCGTCAGCCAAGTTTATGTGCTTGAGAAATGAGAACATTTTAAAAGCCATCTTACTGACTTTATGAAGGATGTTTCTGAATTGTCGAATACCCACTGTACACTGCAATTATAACAACCTTATAAGTTCACAGCTCGCCACACCTTACGACATGAATCTAATAAACTTTGGACACATGAAGTTTTCTGTTTGCAGATTGCGCGACGAAAACGGGCTGAATCGCAGCCTATGGTGTACATGAGTCGATCTGATCGCACAAGAATAAAACGTCATAAGTGTGCACCATCCATTCATGAAGAAGAAACTAGTAAAACATGAACGAGCTCTATTTACATATCTGGAGATAAATCCCCAAAAGTTTTTCTTCTTTCCCATCTTTCTATCTTTCATCCGTGATGGTAGCGGGTGTTGTAGTCGGCAGACAGGACTTTTCTTGACGCCACTTTTCTTTATTGTTTCTGACAATAACAGCAACTGCTGGAGGTTGCATTCTGGGATCAATAAAATCAACAGTCTCCAAATGTGAGCGATCAATGTATTCATGGTTCGCAGACACATAAAATGTCAACATTCTCTTCCAAGGGACTGAACCATGCTTGAGAGACGAGGCTTTAAAGAAAAAAACAACGATACGGTGAATGTAGCTCAAATGAGCCAGCGAGATGGGAGTATGACTCAAGGCTTCGGGCTATTTGAGATTTTCGCTGACATAAATGTAAATAGATTACTTTGTCTGAATTGTAAACAGCATTTAAATGTGTCAATTTAATCGCATTACCTCAAAGTAGAGGTGCAATACATCCATATATTCATTATGAATAATACACAGGTTTTATTGTTTTTGGACAAGCCGTCTGTAATCGTATCATATAACCCAAGTGAGCTTATTCACACCAGTATAGTACTCTTGAGTCAAGGATGAGGTATGAAGGTCTTTTGAAGGTCACCATGTCCTTCATTCTCTTTCATCGCCGCATCTGTGTCTCTGGTGCATGCAGACAATTGAATGTTGGCAGGTACTGGAGTGGAGCAAGTGGACCAGAAACAAAGATCTGTAAATCATGCACCAAGGTCTTTGGGAAAACTGTTGACAGATATGAAAACTCACTGAGGCAGACAGTCCTCGAAGCATTTAAAATGCAAAGAATCCACAGCAGGTCATAGTGGGTATGGTGTCTGAATGTTTGTGGTGTCCTTGGATATTATGGGATTGGTCTTTCCGAACATCTCACAAGGGGATAAAAGCTCTGAACGTGTAGAATGATCTGACAATCATGGAGAGGGGGGGGGGGGGGGGGGGGGCACTGAACTCTTGTCATTTAGACACATATCAGACACGGCCTCCATCCTCTCTACAGCTTTACCACCTCGGGGCCCGTTTACACGATAACGATTTCAAGTGAAAACACGAACGGTGGTCAGAGCCACTGAAAATGCTACTTTTTGGAACCCGGGGTAGAACGTTTCAAGAGTGCTCCGACCTCGTCACCAGCAGAAATGCTGCTAGTGCGCATGCGCACCATGGCCGTAGTAGATAGTTCTTCTGCACATGCATGGGTCGATGGACAGTGACAACAGTGTTTGCCTCAGAGTGTCACGACTCCTCCTCTGTGATCTCCTAAGACTTGGTAGTTTTGTTGTTGAGAGTCACCTGGAATAACAACACAAATTGGCCGTCTGTTCATACGAACGTCCGTGGACTGGCCATTGTTAATTGTGGCTTCATTTCAAAAACAGTTTTTGAATGTTGCTGTGAAAATGTGAAACAAAAAAAGATGCATTTTTAATTGAAGCGTTGTCAAATAGATGGGGCCTTAGGGTCACAGGGGGTTGGAGCGAATCCTAACTTACAATTGGTGGAAGCAAGGCTCCTCACTGGACAGATTGCTTGTCAATTACAGGGAAAATATAGGAATACGGAAAGCAAGACACACACTTCCACATAGAGTATTCAAATCAATGGACAGTTGACAGACCGATTCACTTAATGTAGATGTTTTTGGAAAGGGCCTGAATTCCAGTTGAGATGTTGTTGTGAGGGAGGCATGAAAAATATTATTCCACCCTGCAGTCCATATAAATGACCTGTGAATATGTGTATTGTTATTTCAAGTGGTTGAAATAAGGAGAATGATCATGTCAGGTGTATTTGCTCAAAGTGTACCATATTATCAAAGCAGCTTTAGTACCTAAATCTGAGAGAAACCCCCAAAAAGAGCATCTTCAAATCTGTTGTTACTTTTGTTTATTGTCACAGTTTCTGTTCTGTCATGAGCAAACGGCAGGGTGCAGTCAGGACAGCTTGTGAGCCCACGTTAACACATGGTTACACACTTTGTTAGGCAATTCAGGTTTATGAGTGGTATTAAGCTTATTTAGTAATACTTTGTGAAGGCACTGAGATCAAGCAAGAAAAAGAGAGAATTTCTTTTTCTTTTTTGCTGTTTCATCACAAATATCCTTGTAAAAGCACACAAAGAGAAAAATAGAAGTACAGTTTCTCTTCTCTGTCCAGTCCAGAGTGTAATATTGTCATAAAGCCATTAACCCAATTGTTCACCTTGTTAAAGGCTCTAGCTGCATCAATGATTACATTGATTATGTTCACACAAACCCTTTTGTTCTTGAAAAGCGAATGCAGCGTTTTCTTAAGAACATTAACATCGTCCTTGTTGGTCATGTCTGTCATATTGTATTTGGAGATGTTTGTGCACTCTACGGATGTGTATGTATATGACTGTTTCCAGTTTCCTGTCTTTGTATGTAAATGTATCAAACAGATGCAGAAGAAGTTAGAGTCCAAAACCAACAGCAGCACAGAAAGATGGTCTTTTTTTGAGCCCTTTTGTTCGTGAGTAAAAAGCCAGAAATCCTAATGAGGCCATAAGCAAGACTTCATGTTTTATTTCAATTCATGGATAGGTGGAGCAAAAAATACATCTGAATGTTATTCAAATAGGAATTTCACTTGAATGCGAGGTTTCTTTGGGCTAATAGAGGCTATTGTAACATAACTTTTTAGGACAGCATTTGTTAATCAAGAATATAAAGTGTAATTTTCTACAGATACATTCTGTAATAAACAAACCTGATCACATGTCGAGGTGAAAAACAGCCTGACTTCATTAGCTGAACATTGGTTGTCTGCCAGTCGTAGTTCTGGCTTATACGGGTGATGATAATGTTGTTTGTTATTCATAACTTTGCATTAGTTTGTTGTTGTGTGAATGCTCCCAATTGAGCGATCAGACCATTTTGAATGAGACACTTTGATTTTCCTTCAGTTTGCGTGAATGTTTTGACAAGCCAAGAAGTAGATATGCATCAGAGTTTCCTAAGTTGAAAGAAAACAAAAATGAATGTAATCAAGGTAATATCCTCCTGTGATAGGTGCAAACCTGTGTGTGTATGTGCAGTGTGTAGCCATGTCAGCCTGCCAAAAATTGGATGGTTTGCCATAAAGCAGAATTTGTGAATTTTGGTCAAAATTATGTGTCCATGGCTGCCCTCGGCACTTTGATGTGCCGGGTCTAACACAAACACAGTTTCTGCAGTGAGCTGCAGACCCACACTGGTGCCCCACTATCTAACACAGGGTCATTTACATAGCAACTGTGACTTGAGGTTTTGCTGAGGGGAGGGGGAGTATTGAGTCTCTGTTGACAGTGGATAAGAAATTTGACATTTTTGGCACTTTCATGTCATATTGTTTCGGTTTCATTTATATTTATTCCTTTCATGAAAGCAAAGAAGTTTTTTTATGGCAGTACACCCTAAATTACGAGAAACAACTCCGGGATTGGATGGGAACAGCGAGAAGAAACAAATTCTTATAATTAGTTGCCCCTTACTTAATAATAATGAAAATAATAATAATAATAAAAATAAATAAATAAATTTTCCCTGAAGCCTACACCTTTCACCCAAACAAAGAAACAAAACCCGTGCAGTATGAATTTACAGTGATCCGGTTCAATTTCTCATTTAAATACCACTGTTTGAGGTCACTTTTAATTTTATTGTTAGTTGATCGTCCCCAAACCAAAACATAAGCAAATTGAAGTGCAAATAATTTGGAAAGAGTGTGCAGTTTAGCATGCTTTATACAGGATCTTGGTGAATCAAGCTCATAGTCATTCTACATTTACTGTAAATTATTGATTCGCACAAATTATAGTGCGCTGGTTTTTCACCTTGGTCAAGAGACACTTACACGAACCACATTGGTGCACTACTACAATTTGTATTTTACAATTTTGGAAGTGTTTTGTTGGTTTGGAAGTATGGTTAAAGTAAGGGTAAATTCAAGGGGATGCCATATGTACATCAACAGGCCCCACAAGCAATGGCATGCGAGCCTGTTAGTGTTTTAAACAGGCTTGTGGGGATTTAAATGGGCTCATGCACTCATGCCATGAGATGAAAGGTCAGAGTTATGGTTGTTTAAGGGTTCAGCAAATAGTAGTTGCAGCTAAAATTGGAGCAAGTCTGCAGGAAATGAATATAAGTCGATGCAATGCACCTGGTAGGGATTTGTGTGTGTATTTGTGCACATACAGTGTGCAACCCTCACTGTTTGGGAAAATTTATTCAAAAACCCACAGGCTTCGTGAATCCAAGGGCACAGGTTGTTTATTTAGCCGTTGCGCCGCATGCATGCGGACACTTGAGAATTGTATACCTGGCAACAGAGAGTGAATGCAAAAGACGGACTGTTAAATCCAACCACTACAACCCCCTTAGCATCCCCGTGCCCTCAATTTAATAGAGACCCTGAAGATGCTTGTTCTAGCTGAGAGCATACCGCAGCGCTACCGCACCTGTTTATATTTGCATTTTGACATTAGATATTACTTGGATATTTATGGCAAAGAAAAACTGGTCATCCGGGATGCAATCACTTCCAAAATGCTGCACAGGATAATGAGGTTATAAAGCCTTCTTGAAATGATTTCTCCTGCTCAGGCAGCCTCACTGTGCTAAAACCAATTACAATATTGCCGCTCTAAATAAGGGATGAGCGACTTGGATCACTGTGAGGGCCACAAAAATGTTTTTCTCACCCAGCGCATGTGCCAGAAGACTTTATAAAAGCTTTCAAAATAAAACTAATTAAAATGACTAATTGAATGTCTCTAATTTTAATCAGTATGAATACATTTGATATTTATTTCACAGCCATTTTGTAAAATTACAGTTGAAGTCCAATTGTGCCTAAAATGGCCATCATTCTAATAGTAAAATCGGTAAGTCATTAATTTTAGGGGATTTGGCTCGTTGGCCAGAAACCCTGTTGCTTATCTCTGCTCTTAACATTATTTCTAGTTGAAGAGCCGAAACCACAGTAGTTGTAGTGTTTAAAGTATAGATTCTGTTCAGTTCAAATAACCAACAGGTGGCCTGTACAAAGAGAAATAGCTCACTTTGGCAAAAGGGAAACTTTAACCTTCTTTTTGTCCCACCGTTTAAACTTTACACTTTACAATATTAGGAAAATATTACATCACATTTAGACCTTGTCTGTGATATAGTTGGTCACAAGCTACCTATGAGGTTAAAGCATTTATACTGTAACTTTGTCTTGCCTGATAAAAAATCTTCAAACCAGGTACCAAAATTTCACGGCAGATTACATTTCATCCATGTCCAGTCCATCACAGGCCCAACACAGCGAGATGTGATAACGTGTTGTTTTTGCGTTTTCATTTTAGGAATGTTTTGCATCTCCACAGCAACATTTTAAAAAATCTGAAATGCTGATAAGGATGCTGTTACAGTGACTCGCAACTATGAAACTACCAAGTCCCTGGAGAATATGCATGTACACGCATGTACAAAACTTTTTAACCATGGGTGTGGTGTGCAGGCGCAGCAGCAACGTTTCCACTGTCCACACAGCAACGGAGCCTGAGCGTTCATAGTTATATATTCATAGATTTTATGTTTATGTTTTAACATTTAAGAAATGAAGTGTCAAAGGTTTAAGCATAAATGTGGTTATTTGTCCACAAGCCTTTAAGGTACCACTTAATATTCTGATATCATCAGTTCACCGTGGATTTCCTTTTTATTGTAATTGGTGTATATCAATGTTGTGTGGCCAAAATGAAAGTCCATTAAAAAAATAAACCCTCAAACAAAAGAAAAACCACTACATTTCCTGAAAAAAAATAATTTCATGTGTTTTCTTTATGTACTATAACTGACGATACCTCCGGGATCCTACCAGGTAGACACAGTACTGGGTGGCTGACTGAAATTAAAGCTAGCTTCCACTCATTGCATTTACTCCTTCAGTGATGAGAAATGACCGCGGTCTGTAGCGGCGGCGTTGTGGCTCACTTGCTGCTCATTTCGGTGTGTATCGTGCTGCGTTCTCCACATTAGCCATCTGTCTCCGCTCAGTTCCAGCTCTCCAAACAAGTGCGACTGTTGCAGTCGTTCCCAACCTCCTGCAACACTGTAATGGCTTTACGATTGATTCTTTTGTTCCGTTAGTATTTCTCTAAATTGAACTGTTGTTCAAGTGTTGCCAAGTGTTTTCCTACATATTACAAAGCTGTCGCAGTCATTATTTTTAAGAGATCTATCAAATGTGATTGAAGTAGTTGTACTCAAGGCTGTAGTTGAGAAGTTCATGCCACATACTGTTATGTTGGATTATGTTCTAATGTGAGACAACCTTTTGTGGTGATTGATGCTACTTTACTGGCTGACCAAACAAAATATAACAAAGGATTTTAAGATGGTATAGTAACAAGGTGCAGCTTGGGAACAGCAGTGTCAAACTCATATCAGTCCAACTCCTTCTCAAGTGGGACTCTGAATACTGCACGGAGTACTCATACTTAGAAAAAGATGGCCAGAACAACCCGGCTAGTGTTATGTAACATCGCGTGTCGGCAACATCCCTGGTATGCAAGAGAGCACCGTGGATGCTTCATCTCATACAAATGAACATGTTGGATTGCAGCTCATGCTCAGCAGCTTCTTGTGAAAAACCACTTTGGTTTGAATCCCAACATAAAAAGGTTTTGCTTTCCTCTATTTTCACAGAGAAAGTGTCGGAACAGTTTCGAAAATTTCCATCTGGGGATCCATTGTCATGTAAAAGTATGCCCAAAATGCAAAACGGGGCCTTTAGACCAATTACTTTCAAATGCATGTTTTTGGGGAGAAAAACTGAATACACAGAGAAAACCCAATGTCATCACAGGGAGAGCATGCTAATTATTCTATTCTATTCTATTCTATTCTAAATTCCTCCCCCAAAAAAAGCTTGCAAACCCCATGATCCAAACGGTGGGTCAAAAGTGTATTATAGATAAACCTAACTGAATGATTCAGGTGATTCATCTTGTCTTACAGCAAAATATAATTAAACACAAATAAAGCAATAATAAAGCTGTAATGCATAAACATCATTAAGTGTAGAATTAAAGACTGAACTTTACTTAGTTGGTTTGCTGCTGGTTGCAGGTGTGGGAGGGGCAGACAAGACAAAATCTGTCTTTGACTCAAGCGACCATAGAGAGAAGGGGCCGTGTGGAGCTGCAGCTGTGCACACACAGAATGACAGCGAGGATCTGTGAAATGGTATTTCAACTGGGCTGCCTGATTCCAGCAAGATTGCCGGCTGACAGGAAGCCCGAGCAGATAACCAAGTGCAGTCCGACGGCGACGGTAATTGTGAACCCACACACATTATGTGCAAACAGAGAGACGTCAGAGTGAGTTTCCCCTCAGCTCAAGCTTGGATCAACTGTACGTTTATCCCCATGAAAACAGACTCATTACTACTTCTGGGCTATTTAGTATTCTGCTGACTACAGTACAAAGATTCATAAATACAAACCCATTTCCAAAACAGTTGGGATGTTTTATGAAGTGTAAATAAACCAATGTGTGATGCTCATTGTTTAAAGCTCATATTAAGCTGTGAATCATTCAAACACAACATATAAAAGCATCTTAAAGCTGACAGATTTGGCTGCAGTTGCTCATTTTGAATAATGTACTAGCGTGGGATTTGTGTGCGTGCGTGTGTGTGTGTGTGTGTGTGTGTGTGTGTGTGTGTGTGTGTGTGTGTGTGTGTGTGTGTGTGTGTGTTTGTGTGTGTGTGTGTGTGTGTGTGTGTGTGTGTGTGTGCTTCTTTTTTTTTATCAGAAGCACCCTGAATCTCTGTTGAGCCAAACATGTTTGGTTTATGATCATTTAATGGTCCAGTTGAGCAGCAGAGGGCGGTCTTATTAAGACCACCCAACTTAAAAACAAACCTGATCAAGGGAGGAATCTTAATGTCTGATTGCTGTTACTTGGAGCTTCTGTATTAAAAATGATTGACCTCTGTCACTGTAAAAGCATTTTATCGTCATTGTTCACAGGAGGAATAACTGTCAAAATGGCTAAACTAAAACCAACGGGGGCCAACTGCTCAGAGACTCTGTCAACAGGAAGTTCAGTAATATTCAAGGTGGAAGGATCAAGTGAATTTGAGGATGTCGGAGTTTATATGTTGAAGGTGTACATGAAGTTGGCCCAGCATATAAATCCATGCTGATCTACTGAAAGCATGCGCTGTGAGGATTGTGGCTGTCAGAGACAAAATAACACGCAATCTATTCATTGCTCTTTTCTTCACAGATATGGGAGTTTATGCTAATTATTGCACAATGTGATTTACAACATCTGCTTATGAATGTTTGAAATGGAGTTGCAAAACGACCTTCATTAAAGAAGCTGATGTTACTGTGGTGAGGGGCATTTCTTTTGCTAAATCATGACTTTTTTTTCAACAGACATAACACATTTCTTGTGTTTTATGCCTGGCTAGGTCTTTTCCTAGGTTTTCTGCATTTCTCCATACTCGCTCACTGCTAACTCCACTCAACGCCTCCTTTCTCCACTTCTCAGCCAATCATATGCCAACTCGCTTTAACAGTGCGTTCAAGTAACACAAAACAAAGGGAAGCAACAGAACATCGTCATTTAACATTAACATTCCAAGGTGGCATTGGCAAAGATATATTTCACCGAGTGGCTGGTCCAGCCTTCTACTTTGTTTCTACAGCTTTGACTTTGTGACAGATATTGCATATTTCTTTCTATTTTCTTTTATCTTTCTCTCAGCAGTGGGAATTATTTGCACTAATTCTCCAATATGTGTGATAGCCTCCCACACCAACAAGTCCAAGTCTGCACTATCACATCCTGAACCCATGCGGTTCTGTTGACTGTGTAATCACATCTTTATTTAATGCAGTGATGCATGAAGACCCACCGAGTGTGAGCAGTGATCGTTTCTGGTCTTGCAATCTATATGCAGAGATTTGAATTGTTTGCAGTGTAATACAATAACTTCCCCATTCACCTCTTTCACCTTTTCCGAGTTATTACTTGTCTCCCTTTTACATTTGTGGTAAATTCTACATAGTCTTCACACCTTTACATTTTAATATACTTATATTCAGTTTCCACACAATTATTGGCGCTGCACATAAAGGGATTCAAATAAAATGGGCCCAAAAAGCTTTCTGCTCAAAAAGCCATTGAGAAGTCCAAGCGGGTGAAAGAGAATAGCCACATAATGTCTTCATGAATAATTATTTTAGAACCTAATTCAGCAATTATTTTAATCATTACCTATTCTATCTCAAATCTATCACTGCCATTTAGAATTATTTTTAGCCTCCATCTGATTCATCCAAAGACACCAACAACACTGCACCTTTTCATTCATGTCCATTTCATCAGGTTTCACAATTTTCCTTCTTTTTTCTCCCTTCCCACAGGATGAAATATTAACGCTGAAGCCTTGACAAAATGATGACATCTATATCAATTAATAATGGGTTTAAAAGTGCAGGGGGAAATAGAAAGCCCTAATGTCCCTTTTCATCTTGTGGGAAAAAAAGACTGATGTTGTGGAATATTTATACACCAGCAATTAGACTGTACCTTTTACAGAGTATTGGTTTTGACAAATCGCTCCTGGCAAATCGTGTGCAAATGACCACGAACATTAGTAGTGTTGTTTGGTGCGGCTCAGTTTCTTACCACTCGGCTTACCTTTTTGCAGATAGGGATGCCAAGATTCCCTTCCATAAATGAAAACCAGAAAATACAATAAGTCCGATCTAAGGAAGAGAGGAGGGGCCTTTATGTTGGTTTGATAAGGATTTCTGAAACTGCTGATCTTCTGCAACTTTCCCCACATTCTCTACAAGTTTACACAGGATAATGGAAAAAAAAAAAAAACTCACCCATGAGCAGTAGTTCTGCTGACAATAAAAATCTTGATGATGAGACAACCGAGTGCAGAATGGCAAGACGAATTGAATTTGACAATCTGTGGTGGCACACTGTCCAACTCTGGTGTGCACTCGGGCAACACAACTCGGGTTACAATCGTTGAGGAACAGGTCGGGTTCAGCACATGTCACCATTGAAGACATATGTAGTGTTACAGACTCACCAGCACTGGTCAGTGGTCCATGAATCGCTCCTGCCGTGTTTTGACAACCTGTGCTGTTGCTGCTGCAGTGTTGTGGGAATGTTTTTGGCAGCGGTGTCAAACATAAAGTCTGTGGACCAAAACCAGCCCGCAAGCGTCTCCAATCCAGCCAACCACCAAGTAACTAGTCAAATTATCCAAGAAAACGTATATATTTTTAAACAAATTTCTATGGAGTATTGGACACGACACAACACTGAGACCCAAGGTGACATATTGGGGATACTATGTGAGCAAACTCGCCTCAAATCCATGTCACAATCAGTTTGTAAAAACATAACAGCTGTTGGAGAATTGTTTTGAACATTTCACTGGATTTTGCATCACAAGGTTTCATTTAAGAATCTTTTTGCATCCCCAGACCTGGGAATGACGCCCCACAAGTGAGGAAAATCTGTCATCTCACTTCCTGGCTTGTTTCAATTGTTTTGAAGTGTGTGCTCAGAAATCAAACCCTGTATAATGTTATTGGGGGTTTAGCCAATCCTAATCAAGGTAGGCTCTCCCTTTGACCCTCCCACAAATATGCAGTTCTGCTCTGGCACATGGCACCATGAGAGAAATGTCCTCCCAAGATGGGCATGTGTGTGAGCGGGGACATTCCACCTCACAGACACAGCAGGTTCAGAATGCAGCTCATATGGTCCAATATTCAAATGACTGAAAATAAAGGAACAGCTGGATTTGTGACAATAAACTTTGAATAGAAGGTTTTTGGACCAATGAGACCCATGTGAAATTGTCGAAAAGCTGTTCAATATGACGAATGATCTATTATCAATAATAACGTGTTTTTAAAAAGCAGTGCTCTCTTTGTTCTGTGGCATTACATTTTTTTCTGATAAATTTGAAATTATAAGTTAACAAAATTAATGGACAATAATGCTTTAGAGCCCAAAATCATGTTCAGATTACCATATTTTGCCAGATTATAAGTCATTCCTGATTATATGTCACACCAGTCAAAAAATGCTCCATGAAAAGGAAAACAAACAAATCGTACTGGACTATAGGTCACATTTATTTGAAAATGTATTTCACAAAATCCTAGACCAAGAACACACTAATCTCGACAGGAAAGTCATTCAGTCTTTTAGCATGATTTTTCGTGTGAAAACTACCATCGGTGGCAAATTTGGTTGATCTCCACAACATGCTAACACCACTGTGAAGTGTGATTTCTCATGACCAGTTGTCACTATGATCACAATTTTCTGTCCTTTCTCTGCAACACCTGTTGCAGAGGTAAAACGTGAGGTTGCAAAGCTAACCACCTGATCGATTTCTACTCTGGGTTTGAGCGGTGGGCGCCGTGGCGTGCATATATATATATATTTTGCAGGACCAACCAAACTCAAAGAAAGTGTGACTTGTAGCCTGGAAAACACGGTATTCAATTTTTTTTAAATTTGAACTTTAAAACAATTCAATTGGAAAAAAATCAGTCCTCACTTTCTGTTTATGGACATTGGTCCAAAGTGCTAGCTTATGAAAGGAATATCAAGTTTGCTTGTTTGTTTGTTTGGATGGCTATGGCCTTGTGTGTAGATTGGGTAGTCTCTCAATCAGAAGAATGCAGTATAAAATATCCCTGAGCAAGACGATGCACTCCAAGCTGCTCCCAGTTGGTGGACTGAGCTGGACTGCGAAGGCGGCTGCAGTTTTCGAGCGGTAACATCCAATCTGGTCAAACTCTGCTGTCAGCACAAATAGCAATATGTGCTTGTACATGAGCATTGTGCTTCCTACAGTCATCTACGCCTGCGAGACATGGAAATGCACTGCCAAGATGGATAAGCGTCTCAATGCTTTCCACCAGAGGTGCTGGCGTAAAATTCTAACGCTCACCTTTTGTGAATTTTGTGAACGTGTCGGTAACGAAGACATCCGACGGTGATCAAGGTCTCGGACATGACAAGAGATCATCATGAAGCGCAGCTTCCGTCTGGTGGGCCACATTCTGGGCCTCCCGGAACACCGCCCAGCCAGAACGTTGGTGACGTGGAGTTCTCATGGAGGTAAACGGAAAATGGGACAACCGTGGATGACCTGGCTGAGGACATTTCAGGCCAATCTCAAATCTGTCAACATCACCTGACACAGCTGTCACTGAGTTGAAGCCAACCGAGGGCGTATGAAGAGATTGATCGACATGTGTTCTCGACGGTACAAGTCAAACTGACTCCACCCAGACCTGGAGGAGGAGCCAGCTACGCCCCCAGGAGCCAAGCCCCCGGGTCAGGAAAACTAGAGATCTGATCAGAGGACAATCATATGCTAACATCCCACCCCTTTAATGTCAATTTGTACTACATGGATTAAACCTGTCAGACTTGGCCCTATACATTAAATTTTTCTAAAGTGGTAAAGTGGATTCACCTTTGAAAGTATTTTGAAGAAATATCAATAGACGGTTGGATGTGTGTCATCTGTATTCCCAAAAAAATACTTACTGGATCTGAATTGTTAAAACACATTTTCACCAAAAAGTCGTGATTTTTTTCAAAAAATATTTAAGAAGACGACATGAAATGATTGAAGTCGGCTGTGTGGTGTTGTAGTGTAAAAACGGTTGCCTCATAGTGAGCATAGATTTTTCACAGTTTCCCTCCGAATGTCTAAAAACATGCACATTAGAAGAACTTTTATTGTTGCGTTTGTGTTGTTTGTCCCTGTGATGGACCAAAGGCCTGTTTGTGGAGCACTCGCCCTTCATCCATCATTTTCTGGAATCACCTTTGAACTGCTGTGGATGAAGAGGTAAATGGTGTGAGTGTGAGAGGGCTCTCCCTCTCCCAGCCCACCAAAAAGAAAGTCGACCATCGAATGTTGGCCTGAAGTTGGCACCAGTTCCAACATGATTAGAATTGAGCCCGGAGGTGTCATCAATAAGTGAATCAATGTCTATAGAGAACCATCCTCTCGCCATTGAGATCTTCCATTCTGGACCAATGGCATGGTCTGATATTGGTAAATAACATTTACTGCAGTCCCCCAGGACATGCTGTTTCATATGGATTTCACTAAAGCATCAGTGGAAAAAGTGGCTCATAAAAATGATTCATCTAAGATCCATCTAATCCTTATTCGTGATATGACGTATTAAATCATGAGCACAAATAACTTGCCCTCATACCCCTCCACATTTTACCTCCTTTTATATGTCTTTAACGAGCCACATTTGTTGGAATGGTAGCCACATTTTGAAGTGCAGGTGTGTGCAGTTGTATTATCCCTTTTGCGTGCAGCCATATACACGAGAACGCCATCGGGGGAAATTAAATCCCTGCCGCTGTTTGTCACTCATGTGACTGACGCGTACAAAATTGCTTTCACCTTGACAAACTTTGTTAGCACCTTGGGGATGAATCACATGTTGCCTGGGAGCCAAATTAAGTTTCTCGCGGCTGAATTTCCCTCTTTGAAGGAAGTGACAGCAGCAACCTGGAGAAAGTTGAAAACATCCCTGAAGCTTGAAAATGGACAGATAACTGGTGCACTTTGTGGACAGACTTTGGCAGTTTGGACATATAGTGGCTGTGTACCTTACATTACCGCCCCACTTTCCATCTTACCTGACATTTCTTTAATCACATGTGCAATTCAAAGGTTACATTAACATATTATTTTGACATCACTCTCCTGATGGCTTTTCCTCCCACTCTTTCACATTAAAGTTTCTATAAGTGTCCTAATCAAATACATGCAGTGCCAATGGCAAAAGCTTATCATGTAATGACTGCACTTAGACATCCGTGATGTAGGAGGTTTTTTTTTTTTTTTTCTTTTCTTTTTTTTTCAGTCTTCCACATTTACCCCTCTTTTCCTCAGTTCAGACAATTTATAAGTGATGTCCCCCTCGACACACCAGCACTCTGTCATTGCTGAGAAACGGCTTCATTGTGCCGGCAGTGAGGGATCTGCTTTGAGGGGCTCACTGGGAAGGCACACACCTGCCACCAAGTCTCCAACGTAGCGTCTTACTTTCCACGAGGCAGTTTGACACCGACAGTCATAAAGCCACCCTTCTACAATTCTGCGCCAATCGATTTTATATTCTCTTCGGGCATCTAAATCTGCAAAAATAAAGAGAGGGATGAAAAAAAAAAGTTTTCAAGAGACTCTGCTTATGCAGTTTGTTTAAAACTGTAATACCAACAAAGTTTAATACGATACACCCGAAAGATTAAGAATAAAATCATCTTTAACTATCTGCTAACTTCTGGTTACCAATGACTATAAGAGCATTTCCTCACTTGACTCTTTAACCCACACAGGACTCAACTGTAGTCAACTCAATGTACTCATGAAATGCAAACAAGGTGACGTCATACTCAACATTTTGTTCTTGTTACCTGCTGCTGTGTCGAGAGGAAAAACATTTTGAGTATCTTACTCAAAAGTACTTGAGTACCTTGCACTTAAGCATTAGTGTTCATCAAAAAAAGTTGTCATTTTCAATTTCCACTGACTTGAAGCAGCTATAAATAAATGTAAAAATAAAAGCTGAACTGGTCAAGTGTCGGGTGACGGTTTTCAGAAAAGAACATTTCTCCCAATCATCTGCTCGCATCAATCAAATCACAAGAACATTAAGTTTTAGAAACCACCTTAATGTCAAGTTTACAGTTGTCCCATATGGCACCCTTTAAGCACACCTTGCGTTTAACTGCCCGATCAGATGCTGTTCAGGGTGAAGTGTCAGCCTCTTTACCAGAGAAGACAGATGAGTCAGGAGTGCTGTCCATCGCCCTCACCTTCATTCCGCCCTCTTCCCATCACTGTATTCACACGGATGATGGACGACGGCTGTCGGCTCTTTGACTGGATGAGAGTATGAGCGCTTATAGTGATTTATAAGGTTAAAAAAATTCCCTATAGGTGACTTATTGTTTGTGTGAAGACCAGCCCAATGTTTAGGAATCATGAAACAACACTTAAAGATTGATGATGTTGATCTTTTTTGGGGGGAGTGTGATCACGTTTACATATGGATGACATTTCTGTTTTCTGTGGCTTGAGGATATTTATGCATTGTACGTATCCACTGCTTCCAAGTTATCCAGCCCTCAGAGTCCAGAGGTTTAACATTGAGAAGATAGAATGTGAGACTGTCTTGAAGCCTCAATGCCAAGCGCAGTAATATTTTTAATCAAATGACGTCAATGGAACGATAGCTGCAACTTGAATAGAAGACCAACTGTTCACTCTGATTACTGGACAGGAGAGAAAAAAACATTTTAATTCCTGTACTGCAAACATGAAGAAGCTTTGTTGAAACCTCGCTCACGTGCAAAACTCAAATCTTCTGACGTGATTTGCGTTGTGAGGACTGAAAAAGTGTTGCCCCTGCAGGACCTCTAACTCTCCACACCAGCCTTTACCTCTGGGACTGTAAACCTTGCTTATATGTTTTACACGGTCCTCGACTTTGCCTGCTCGACCGCTTTCATCTCAGCTGTCAGTGGACTTTGACAGTCGTTGTAAATACTTCCTGCTTTTTCGGCATGATGGATAGTGTCACTGTTGTCACTGTTGCCTCAAAGTCAAACAATGGATTCGAGTTCTCCAGAAAGAGAGACAAGAACTCCTTCCAATAAACTTTAAAAGCAAGGCAGGAAAAAAAAAACTACTCACCTTCTCATTGTCCCACCTCAACCATTGTGTGAATTTCATATTTACTTCTTCCCCTGGATACGACTCCCTCATTTAAGAGGGCCAGGTGGCCTTTTTATGTGTTTGTAGTTGTTTTGCTGGAAAGTTGTTTTTTGTTTGTTTTTTTGTCTATTTGTACCCATAAAAGGAAAAAATAAAGTGTACATCTGAAGTTAGTTCAGAGGACACATAAAGACAATTTTCATCTCGAGTTTGCTGGACCGAAAAAATAGCGTCATAATAACCTGTCAAATGAAACCTTCACGTTTTTGTTTTTATCATGGTGCAGAATATACATGATGCATTCGGTGCATTATATATTTTTACTGCAAACTGTATTGAACAATGTACAAAGTGTACAATCTCAACATAACACCACCTTTAAAGAAACCTGGTGCAAAATACAATGAATTGTAAAAAGCAGTTTCATTATGTGTATTTTTAGAAATTTTTGATTTTTACTATTTGCTTGGAGGCTGAGTGGGAGCGTCTTCCAGGCTGTTTGATATCCCTCGTCTAAAACATGGGCTGTAGAACTGTCACAGTGTGAGAGGATGAGGACCCTCTTGACCTACAACCACATGAAATCAGATTTTCCAAATTATATGTACTCTAAATAAAGTTATCAGATTGATGGGCAGGTTTACCTCCACCAGAAAAAAAAAATAAAAATCTCGTTCAGTTAGTTGGTCATTCCCACAATGCTTTGCTCAGTGACATGTGGTCCCACTTCCAGCTTGACTAAACATCCCTCCAGTATGGAAGATAGTTCTGTTAGTTTCAGACCAGCATCCCCTATGTCCTATTTTAGTCTTCAAATATGTTTTGGAAGGACATTCTATCCTGTTGTTTTTCAAGTCAAAATAAAAGTCCGCCTGAAGTGTCACATAAAGTTCCAAAAATGGGAATCTTATCATAAGCAGAATTTGAAGATTTCCTATCATTGTCATTTCAATCAAATTGGGCAAATCTAATCAAATTGAAGTGTTCCCATGATATAATTCTGTTTCAATCAGGGCCTTAATTTGATTAAGCTATTGTTCATTGGACTGACAAAAGAAATTCTGTATTAAACACAAATGCATGATAAAAGGGCATTTTCAGTTCTTCAGAAGAAACATTTATTGGAGTATGTAACCTTGATGCACTAGTCTGACAGATTATTTGCAGAGCACTAGTGAATAAACTGCTTGTGTAGCAGCTCACCTGTCTCGTGAGGAGGAGCGCTCAATATCATCGTATTAGATCGGAGATGTGGTAACATTGGGCTGATTTACTGAATCTGTGCAAAGCATAATCGAGTTACATGAGTATATGCAATTAGATTATGATTACATAATTTGTAAGATTGGTATGATAGTCATAGCTTTGGAATAATATATAAACAAAAGAGATTCAGAAAAGATGGCCTTGGAACTTGATATTTTCAACATTTACAGACGTCTTAAAAATGGCAATAAAACCCACTCCTATAACAGCAATGTTTGGGGTTATACCACCTGGGCCACATCTCAATCGACGGGCAAAAACTATGGTTGCTTTTGGTTCTCTCTTGGCACGTCGCCTGATACTGCTGAAATGGAAGGACAAACATCCTCCGACTTTTAAATCATGGTTAAATGACATCCATTTCTTGAGATGTGAGAAGATACGATACACCACAAGAGGCAGTGCCCAAAAATTTTGTACCATCTGGCAGCCGTTTATAACTTTTATTGAAAAAATGGAAGCCAAGGACATTGTAAATTAGAGCTGATGATCCCACCACTTTTTGAGTTATTTCAATGTTCACTCAGGGCTTCTTTTTTTTTTTTTTTTTATTATCCATTGGTATGTGTATGTGTGTGGTTATATGAGCATTTATCTGTTCTTTGTGCATGTGTACATATGCATATATTCACTCTGTATACACTGTACCTTAGAAAGCTTGAACTTCTGATTTGTTTTATTTTCTATGAACCATTGAGAGAATAGCTCAAATGGAGCTATGGGGAGGGGGATGTTTCACTGTTCTTAAGTGAAACATCATTGATGTTTATGTTTTGTTTGTATGTTGAAAAAATAATAAAAAGACCTTGACAAAAAAAAAAAACCACAGATTGGTTCTTTAATAGTGAGTACAGGCGGCGTTGGGGAAATTGCAATGGTCACTAATTTTCTCACATTTGTAATCCTCTCTGAAGAGACATCAAGAAAATTCAGGATTTCTCAGGACCTGGTGAAAAACACAATGAAGCACATTGCATTAGTCATATTTTATACGTTGTCACCACGAGTACGAACCAGTAGTGACTTCACGATAATGAGTATGAATACCAGTACTTATTGACTACCATTAAGGCTAATTTATACACACGACACATCCATGTACAAATGATACGAAAGGACATGTGTTTCCTTGAACTACCTCTGCGTCCAGGCTATGCACACCTCCAGCAGACTGCAGTACCATGCAGGAGGTCCTGCAGCCTGAGGTGTAAAACTGTTTGGCTCAGAACCAGTTTCTTTCCCACTGCCATGCGTCTTTTAAAACAGAGGACTTTAAATATCACATGTGAAGTAACTGTGGGATGTGTGCAGTAACTTCCTATTCATTCTCTGTTTATACACATCCATTCATTCTTTTATAACATTTTAACTTTATTAAAATTGTGTGTGTGATTTTATCGGTGACCATGCATTGTCATGTCATGCTGATTTATTTGTATTAGATGACATTTCTGCCTCATGCTTACGAGGACCATTCACACAGATGTTTGAACGTCGTGTGTGGTACACTTGTACAAAGCCCACTTTAGAAATTAAGAGAGTGTAATGATGAGGAATGCAAAGCGTAGCTGCACGAGGCTCGTTGACCTCACCGCTGAGTCATGCATATTTTTGTCTTTGTCCCACTTTGGAGACCTGCAGAACGATCTTGCTGAGGGTATCCGGTGACCTCAGATGAAACAGACAAACAGCTGGGAGCAACAAAACATGACCGAACACTTTGGCAAAATATATTTGTTTCCAAAAATCAGAGAGTCTGGTCGTGAGCCACTCATGAAGGTCTCCACAATATTGTGTGTCCTTGAAATGTCAGTCCGACACCATTTACTCAAGGCCTGAAACTTAAAAAATATATTTTCCACTAACTGTTATGTAAAATATTACTTAATTCTTTATGGGTCTTTCATTCTGACTGTCTGATCTTTTTTTTCCTGTTTTGCTCATCCTCACCTTGAAAGATGCCCTGCATTAGAGAAACGGCACTCCGCAGAGCAGCCAAGTGTCTGCAGTACATTAATGTCAGCTTCCCTCCCTGCTCTTACGTGAAGGGGTTACATGGATTGTCACAGCCATGGACGCGGTCACAGGACTTGCATTGACCGTGGACACGAGCAGTACATGATGAGGGGGGAGGTTAAAGGGAGGATGTGGATGTGCCTGACTGCTCATCTGTACTTGAAATCACACCTTTATTCCCCAACAATTTCACCGGTTCATTCAACTTTAAGACCTTGCGTAAAGGACATGTTCTCATAATGTCGTCATAATGTGGTCCGGACAGATTCCTGCTGCTCCTTGATGGCAGTTATGTGACCAGGTCACCTAATGGGCTTCATGATGTGTTGCGCTGGCAGTACAACATGCATGTGGTCTAACATCTGTCATCACATGTCGGTTGCAACTATTGATTTCTTCAGCGTTGGAGCTGAGGAGACCTTGAAACCCTCATTTGGAAGAAGAGTAATATTGAAAGAGAGTGAAGACAGAAAATCTTTATTTTTCTTTTTATTACAAGAGACAATCATTCACAGTAAGTGAGGATTCTGTAGTGGGGTGTCTTTTTTTTGTTTGTTTTTTTGCCAAAACAAACACGTAAATATGAGACTGACGGAGAATTGCGGGCAGGGGTTTGCCTTTTCTCAGCCATGTTTTGTCTCCGCTGCATGTCATTGTTTCTTTTTAAAGCAGTGATTGTCAAACGGTGGGCTATGACCTGAACACTGCCCCATGTTCAGGGCTTTGACTTTGTAAAAGCAATCAGAAATGAATACAGCAGTTGGTGGACTTAATACATTATGTGAGTGGTCATCTGCCAACTATTTACATATTCTAACGTAGCATAGCAAAACAGGTACAAAGAAGAATACAAGATAGGAATTTGGTTAGAATGAGGAAAAATGGTAACGCACGTCAATGTGTTTTGTGCCGGGAACATGAATGCATGAAGCCACAACTTAAGCCACATTTAGAACTACATGTTGAAACAACATCCAAGTAGATATTTAAGTTAATTTCACATTTAAACATTTCATTATGGTTAGAAGTGGAAGTCATGTGAGGAATGTGAGGCAGCAAGTTTTGAAAACTGGGAAAAGAAATGTGCATGAAAAAAGGTTGAGCATGAATTATGGATTTGATTGCTTGGATTTTCCATAAATCTTGCCCTTATACCCAACATTTGATCATGTTTTGTTGCGAAACCTCAGCTGTTGCGTGAAGGAATGCATTACTGAGTTGCTACTTGCAGTTCACAGGATGCCAGTCTGGGACAGGAAAGGCTCGCAGAAGACATTAAGGCCTTCGCTGTTTACACGACAACGGTTCATGTGAAAATTATCTTGAATAACAATGTCTGTTTACAGGGAAACAGCAGAAATGCTACAAACATGCCAGGCCATGAGCGGGTGCTGTTTTGCACAGAAAACAATACACTATAGACATTAACAGACATAAACAATGGCAAGCACATAGACATTTGTATGGACAGAGTAACCAAGTTGTGTTGTTATTACAAGTGCCTTTCAACTATAAAACTACCAAGTCCCAGGAGAACATGGACTGGGAAGCATGATACTTTGGATGCTGTCATTGTTGTTATTGTCCATCGACTGTTTCGTGTACAGAAGATGTCAGGTCTCCTTGTCAGTCAGTGCAAAGTCTTGCATATTTTCTCTCTTTCTGTTTTTATTGACTATTGTAGATAGACCGCCTTACCTCTTGTCTCAGTATCAGATCGTCTTCGTTCCTTATGTCAAGACATCCTGCAATTCCCTTGTGTCCCCTCATCTACTTTTGTGCTTTGGATTACCTGCATTTTCGATTTCTGCTTGGGTTTTCTTTTTTTTTTTACCTCCTGGATTACTTACCTCCTGGATTACTGTTTTTAGATTTGTCTGCCTCCGGAGTGTCTGACAACCAACTCTAAAACTTGACTCGGACTCTGCTTTTGGATTCACCATCTCTATGACAGAAAAACTATTTATGGCTGTGATGTGCATGCGCAGTAGTACCATTTGCCTTTAATCCTTTTCCACCTTGGGAGCCATTTTCAAAAGGTTGCATTATAAGTGGCTCCAACTCGAGCGCCCTTGTCATGTAAACAGACACCAAAAACCCAGCAAAAGTTAAAAACAAGTTGTGATGTAAACAGGGCCTAAAAATCTTCAATGACATAACATTGCATGCCTTAGGTGGTTCCAGACCAACATTAACTGGAACTGTAGCTTTGCTGAATGGTGACGGGATACAGTGTCTTTGTGCATTATTTTCTGCTTTTAGAAGTTGCACTCCACAGCCTTCCAACCTATCACCCAAAAAATGACCTCATCACAATTATTTTCGGTGTAGTCTTACTTAGTTTGATCTTTCACAGACAAATAGCTATAAATCATTTTCATTCTAACTGTTTGGTCTGGATTTTCTCTGCCTTTTGAAGTCCCTGAAAAAACTGGGAAGAATGCACGTTCACTTGCCATTTTCACAGACTACAATAACGTGTTTGCAGCAACCCCTAACCCTTAAGAAATCTATTCTTCAAACAAAAGCTCAGAATGTTTCATAATAAAGATTCAATTAAAATCATGAGCACCACTGTAGCAGTGAAATCAAACCAAACAAAATAATTTTTTGACTGTATCTGATCATGTAGTTACACGAGGTAACCTTTGTCAGCCTCCAGTACCACTGTCCAGTACCTAAAGATAGTTTAATCAGGATTTGTCTTTTAAATCCCTTATTTTAAATAAAAAGGTATCCGGGATTTTTTTTTTTTCTATTTGTGTGTTTTGTTTTAGTCAGGAAGTTAATTCATTTTTGTTCTGACGTTCTGAAAAGGGCCAGTGATCATATTTGTCACAAAAATCTTTTTTTTTAATCATTTTTGATGAAATTCCAAAACACCTAAAATATAAAACTAATATATGTCAACAACCAAGAATTTCATTTTTTCAAAATAATGTTGCTTTTTTTTTTTTTAAGATAAATTATGTACGATTTGTGCATGATTATACTTTTGTGATTAGGTCTGACTTGTAACTAATGTCAAAGGTATTCTACATTTTATTGTGAGGGTTTGGTCTGTTTTTATTGATCAGAGTGTACCCCAGCCTTTGCCCGTAGTTGGCTGGACAAGAACCTGTGTATAAGGATGGACAGTCTTTCTTTGTAAATATCAAAATGACAATTTGAGTCAGCTCCTGCACTCCACAGCCCTGAACGGATTCAAGTGCTATAGAAGAACAATATGAAACTTGGATGTATATTTAGACTGCACGTTACCTTTTGCAGCACTATTTTGACACCAATCAAACAGAATGCCTGACTGCTTTTCAAAAAATATACTTTATTACAGACATTTTTAGAACGACCGTGCATCTATGACAGAGAAACTCAATGTAAACTCAAATCAAGACAATAGCACTCATGACACACAAAAACGTACAGCAGCACAAATCTCAACATGCCTCTTTAAGTACAATACAACAAGCAGATGAAGCGACTTGATATTCAGGGTAGGTAGGAAATAGAAACAGGGGCTTTAACCCATCTGTACATGCTGGGAGTGGTAACAGCATGCAGTGCAGATTATAATCTGTGCACCCAAATGTAACACTGGAACGTTTGTTTTGATTAATATCCTGTCCGATCTCCAAGGTGAATTCACTATATACAAAAGTACCAACATGCCTACTGTACTTACTGTTGCAGGGTCTCTGTGCGTACGTGTGTTCGTGTTGGAGGATGCTTGGGAATTGCTAAAAGAATGCCTTCGGGTACACAGAGGCCACCTATGAACCAAATTTCAATTTTGCAATGCAACTGTAGACGCTCAGAAGTGTCATCATCTCAGTATCAGCAAAGAAAACTATGACATTGCATAGTTGATACTTTTCAAATTAATCTGATTGGATTCTCCTGTCACACACACCGGTATCTTTATTTGTTGGTTAGCGTGTGTTACGACACAGTAACCTGGGTCAGTGCCCTTACTTAATGCTGGGCCACAGTGTAATGATGGGATGCTTGAAAGAGTCACATCCTCTTGTGTTCCAGGCATGGGCCACTGCTGCATTCATTTCCACATAAAGACGAAGCATGCTGGGAGATCTACGGCAATCTGAGATCTTTTCTACACCGAGCGACACCACATGTGAGCCAGACATGAGAAGTGTTGATTCCTAGAAGGAATCCGGGATTTAATGTCACCCAGCTCAACACCAGGTAAAATACAACCTCAAAAATGAACATAAAGTTAACAAACCTAATGAGAAGCAACAAAGACAGAAATGATTGTACTGACAGACACACATGCAGACGTAGATTCGTACTTTTTGGGCTCACTGATGTAGAATATTGCAGAGGCCTTTGCCCTCAAGCATTACAAGCAAATGTCTAATATGCTAAAGGTTTGCATTAGGGATGCACAGACACTACTTTTTATTAAAGGAGGAGTACAAGTATGAGGACTAACCTTTAGCTACTTGCCAATACCAAGTACAGATACAAGTAGCTACTTAATAAATGTCATCAAGACTAATTCATACTCCATACACAAACAATATGGCATGAACTACTGCCACACAACCTTAAGGAAACTATTTCAACATCTTCTGCCCCTTCTTTTTTTTTTTTTATGAAATTTCCTCCATACTACAGATTTTCCTTCTGTTCTCGTCAACGTGATGTTAGTGTCTATAGTTGTTTTGACCCTTGCTTTCTTGGCCAGCCTGTCAGCCCTCTCATTACCTTGAACATCCCCATGGTCAGAAAGCCACATAAAGATAATTTTATTCCCCTGCATTTTAGCCTCTGAATGCTTTGCCACTGTTTTGTGTCGTAAGTCCTGTACACCCTCTACGTAGTACTCATCAGGTTGTACCAGGGAGCTTTGTCCAAGTATAAACACAAGAACTCCATACAGGACTGGACCCGATACTGGTATTGTTACCGGTGCATCCCCAGTTTGAATGCTTCAAAATGGGCGGAAATTTGATGTGACCCAAACACAAATGAAAGGTGATCTACAGAACAGCAGATTGTGCAAAACACTGGGATGAGTTTATGTGAATAGAATAGTGTATAATGTGATTAACCAAAACTGAAAACACTTTTTCCTCTGCTGGAGCTGACTTTTTTACTTTTTTACAAGATACATGGTCTACTCCTTCTTAGATCTTTTCTAAACATCTTCTATTGCTCCTGTTTCTGTCAATTGCTTTGTGACCGATCATCCCCAATACTAAAGATTATACCATTTCAAGCACAATGTTGTCATGTAATTGGGGAATATGCTGATGCTCATTTGAATACTCCTGTTGGCCAGTGACGTTAATTACGGTGTTCTTTGTTGAACATTTGTTAGAACACACAAGATCAGGAAGTTTTCAAACACTCGCATGAGCCCTAAAACCACATCAAACCTTAAAAATGCATTGAACACCTTGTGGTGCTGCATTTTGGTGCCCACAATTTAGGCTGTATTCTACAAATGTAGAGTAGCATCTCAGGGTTGTGAGTCCAATAAGAGAAGTAAAATAAAGAAGAACAAAGTATACATGCACAGGGAAAGAAATATTGTTGTGGAAAACGTAATTTAGTAATTTAGCACACATAAGAATACCTCTCAGAGAACCAGTCTTTACAAACCAGTTTTTACATTTTGACAGACCGGAGACATGGCTTGACCACTTTAAATCCTAATTTTTGGCCAGTCACAGACTGTTAAAATCCCCATTAAAACTGAACCAAATCTTAAATAATTGACCGTATATTGGCAAGTAAACTACAGCTGGAACCGCAAAATACAATCTGGATGATTGGCCAATTAAATCATGTTACTTGGAAAAGACAAAAATGTTCTATATTCTTGCTCCTGCAAAGAAATTGTCATCATATGTTCACTCTCATGAACGACATTTCCCATTTGATGTATTTTGGTTTAGCTTTAATTTAAGAAAATACTTTTTTTTTATTCATCTTTATCAATCTGAGAAGCAGGTTGATTCTATAATTCTATAAGTCAGGTTCCTGACCTTTAAATAGGGCACATTAAAGCAGGTGTATTGCCACCAAAAACTAGTTCTACTTAAAAAACTATTTAAACTTATTCCTACTTTTCAATAATTTGTAATGTACAATGCACATGTTATAATACAAAAAGAGACTTGGAATATGAGCTTAACCTCTAAGTTACTCATATTTTCTAATGATAGTACAAACATATGGTTGAGTATAGTACAACATTTTTTGTTAAATCCTCTAAGTTATGTTTTGTGATAAATGGAAGTTGCAATACTCTATTTTCTATTTGGACATTCAATTTTCTAGATTTCACACTTAACAACATTGAGGTGTGGTTTGTTAAACTAATTGATTCTGGATTGGGTGTAAATGTTGCTTGCATTGCTGATGATACCCAGGCATCACATTTCAAGTGGCACAGATGTTTTAGGATGTTACTCCCTACCATGGAGAGAAAACATGATGGGAACACACATCAACACATTGGGAACAGACACTGAACATTAGATTTTAACATAGTGGTTCACTGTTGACGGTGCTTTGACGGATATTAGCTAATAGTGAACAAACATGCACAACAAGCAGAAGACATCTTAACACTGATTGCTACTATCAACTGCAGCCGATGCCGACGTGTTGACCGGTGTGACAGTATTCAGCTTCACTATTGCTGTTCTCGACCTGTGCTTGTGACGGCAGTACCCGTTGCTTCTGTATATGGCGAGCAGACAAAGCCGGTCTTGTGCTAGTGTTGATTATTGGTGCGTTGTATCATCTCCACAGGCGGTGACCTGCAAACCGAGAGTTTGACGACGTGGTGCACAATAGGTGCTTCTTGCAGTTGTGGGAGTGTTTGTCGATCCCCCCCGCTGGCACTTTATGAATAAGTCGTCCTCCTACATCGGCCACAGAGGCAACAGGAGACTGGCATGTCCAAGTCTCATTGGCCATCTACACAAAAAGATGAAAGCTCTGACCCAAACCAGAGTACAAGGGTTGCGCTGAAGTAAAATGAACCCCCCCCCCCCCCCCCCCAAATTCAGAACACCGCTCCATCCTTTTGACCCAAGAAGATGAATGAGGCTCGCTGCCAAAGCAAATACTGAAACAGCATAGGAAAACAATGCTTTCTCTGCAGGCACCATCACGAGGCTTCAAAGGAGAATTCGAGGACGGGATGAAAGGCTGGAAGCATTGTAGAATTTGAAAGAAAGAAAAAAAAACCTGGCTGCCTCGTAAGTAACTGATGTCAAGGTTTGTGGTTTTTTTTTCCATTTTCAGTCCTTTCTTCATTGGAGATGTGAAGATGGGTGCCATCAAGTTGAATCAAGTGCCCTCTAATGTGACACAGTACACGAGGCATGCGATAATGGCCGAGAGGATATCCAAGGCAATCTTGAACAGATGAACAAAGTCTGGCAGGCAAAAATATGTACAAGACATTAACTGCGTGAAGTTCAGAGCGTTCTGCCTTTGCAGTTCTTTCTTGGTCCCTCTGTTGATCTTTTGTATTGAAATATTGAACAAGCTACTGAGATGAGACCAGAGAATGTATTTGGTGAGATGTCTGTCCTTAAATACTCTTGCAAAGTAAACAAAGAGCATCTGCAATCATCTAAATCTTCTTAAAAGTTCGCAATGCAACTTCCATCTTGAGAAATGTACAAACCATTTTATCCCTACACAGAGGTCCAAAGTGTTTTTTAGACGCACTGTTGCAAGAACACAGAAGGTTAAGACGCACTCTTGGGGAAATGGAACATCTACTGAGATCAGGTCAACTGTTACATTGGACACACTTTGTTCTCTGGGATGGGGAGCTGAGCGTACAAGCCGCCATCAGTCGGAGAATCGTCAGATCTAGGCGATGTGGTTCCGCCCACGGGGATGCGGGCAGCGATGGCAGACATTTCTCCAGTTTGGCTCTCGGCAGTGATCCCGGGTCGCTCTGAGGTTTGATTCATGTTGCTTTCTTGGATGCCCCCCAAGCCGGTAAAGTGCTGGATTACGCACTTTCTGAACTAAACAGAAACGAAATAGAATTCAAACAAGTTAGCTTGATATGTACTGAGGTTGCTTATATTGAACACAAGTATTATACATTCACCATGCAGCTGGAAAAGGTAATTGAAACTTTGTTTGATAGCTATAAACTCAACTTTGGGCAGTTCTTTCAGAAATAATTCATATTTTCAAGATGTCTTCTTGGAGCATGTGTCTGAGCTCATTCACAACATCTCATCGGATTCAGGTCTGGATTCTTACTGGTCATATCTAAAGGGGAATTCACTTCGATATTCTTATAATACATATATAATCCAGGATGTACCCTGCCTTTACCCATTGTTAGCAGAGATCTGCTCTGACACCGTGTAACCCTGTTTGATGACGTGATACAGAAGACTTATTGAAGCCAGTGTCGAGTTGATTTTCACTTTCCTTCAGTATCACCCAGCATCTACTGGAAGACAGCAACAGTGACATTATCTGTAGGAAACCTTGATGAACTACATACAACAGTAAATTTGAAATCACAATCAAATCCAAAATTTAGGCCCTGTTTACATGTCATGATTTTTCAAGTAAAAACGCGAAAGATTTGATGCATTCTGGGTGTCCGTTTACACGGCAATGGTGCTCAGAGCCATTGAAAACATAACTTTTTGAAATTTGTTCCCAAGGTGGAATTTTTTTGAAAATGCTTCTGACTCCATCTCCGTGTAGATGACAGAAACACTGCTACTGAAGCATGTCGATGGATGAATGGATCCAATTGGAAAATACACAAGTGTTTTTATTGCATGGGTTTGGTTAAATTTATACAGAGCCCCCAAAGGGACATGGAGAAAAAAAAAAAGAGGAGGAAAAAAAAAAACTTTCTCGGGATCTCGCAATAAATTTTGCGAGATCTCGCAAAAGCATGTCTTCACTGCTTGAAGTCTTTGTATTTTAGGCTGATTTCAAAATAAAACTCAATAAAACTCTCATATGGGTGAGTGTCCTCCATTAGCTTTAGCTTCTCTCAACAACAGTGGGGTGTACGGTGTCTCTGAAAGGATAAACTTAGTCGATCACATATACCAGGGGTCGGCAACCTTTAATGCTCAAAGAGCCATTTGGTCCCATTTCCCACTGAACACAACACCCAGAGAGCCGCACACATTTCATTTTGACAGTCCCACCGGCAGACCATGCCAGGACGACACTACACACAAAACCTTCTTCACTGCTGGTTGCCAACTTACAACTAATAAACTTAACTACATGAACTAAGCAACAAAAACACAACACAATTATTACCAACACTACAAACCTAACATAACCCCTAACAATTACATTTTAAACACGACAAACAGAAACTCCCACAATGCATTGCAGCTATCAGATCCTTTATTGCTACACATTATTAAAATGGAAGATATATGTGGGAGATCTGGGATTGTTAGAACCATGAGTGAGTGGTGTGGCTTTCAATGTCCTTTAGTTGTTGTGTAATTCACTCTAATTTGCCGTCACTCTCAACAAGTCTGCAATGAACCTCCTGGAATTGTTGGCGCTCCGCAGCGCAGCGGTTTTCCTGTGAAAGGTACAGGAAGCTCCCAGCTTCAGATACCAGTTGAGCCGCTGTCATGACCTGCAGCCGCGATTCAACGATCTTCATGCCATGATTGTTGCGTAATGACGTTACACCGCTGCGTCGTTCACGACCCGCCTACATTTTACGCCACTCTTTGTAGCGGGACTGCGCTCTGGGTGCACTTTGCCTCCTTACGTCCCGCTCCGGGATGAACTGCAGTGGGACAGAGGCTCAAGGAGCTGCAGTGGAGGGACGAAAGAGCTGCATGCGGCTCCGGAGCCGCGGGTTGCCGACCCCTGACACATACGATGCGCAGATATAACAATATAGTTTTGCGAGATCTCGCAAAAGTCATTGCGAGATCCCGATATAGTTTTGCGAGATCCAAAGATAGTTTTTTTTTTCCTCTTCTTTTTTTCTTATTTTCTCCATGTCCCTTCGGGGGCTCCATGAATTTAAACTTGCGCTTCACATTATTTAGTTTACTTTAACAACAGAACCAGTCAGCCAGTAGTCATGTAAGGCACCAGAATCTGAGATGCTTATTCATCTTATTCGGGCGATGCCCTTCAATAACTGGTTTGCGAGCTGCAAGCAGATGTATTTTTTGCGACTTGGAAACGAGCCAAACCAGAGTCTATGCATCCAGCTGTCAGGTTAAGTTTGCCTAACCGCCTCCTAAGATCATTTAACTCTTGACATGCCAACAAAATTATACACTTGGATTAAATTGTTTGTTAAATACTTTACAAATTTAGATGCATTTTCTTGTTGGTTAAATAAGGATATACTGTGAATAATCAGTGTGTGTTACATAACGTACAGTTGTGTCTGCACACCTGTCTCATAAACACACAATGTCCGTGTCAATGGTGTGATTCTTGGAAGACCCGAGCCATTTTCAACAGGTTCTCACTAATAGCCCCACAATCATTGCTTTCCACATTACATTACACTAATTGACCTTCTTCACTGTTTCCACTCTGTGAAGCCCTGGGGAAAAAATCCTGATTCCTGACCCTTAATGACCTGTTTAATTTGACACGCAAGCTCCCAAATGGCTTCCTTTAAACCACTAAAGCTCTGTTAAGTGTGGCAATAACGCCTCTCCAACCCTCAGATGACACACAAAAGGAGATGGCTGAAGTGACGGCAGCAGTGTAATGTATGGCTGAAGCGGTGTAAAATCTCTAATCTGCACTTAAAACCACAAGTAACAGTTACATAATACTTCCCTCCAACAAAATAATAGCATTTGAAACACTACTATGCAGAGAAGGTCATGAAATGTCACTGTAATTGCAAAATGCCTGAAACATGTTTGTTTTTAGCAGGTACAGCAAAGGCTTCTTTATGCTTCTTGGAGGCTTAACATCTGTATCGGGGGTCACTAGGTGGGTACAATGTCAGTCAGGTGGCACATTTGTGTTAGAAGTAATTCATGGGGATCTTTCCTAATGTGTCTGATTATGAGGTGACTGAGAGTGAACTGAAGCTGTGACGTACCGTCCAACCAAAACATCCATATAGGCTGGACTTTCTTGAGAAAACTAGTGAATTCCCCTCCCATTGCTTTCTTCATACAAAAGTGGCATAGCTCCCCGACATCAACTGGATGGTAATGCCTGGTGGTTTTAGGAGATGGTAGCTGTAACTGTGTTATGCAGCTGTACTACCAGACTTGCTCGAGCAGCGCTTACCAATAATAAACAAATACATAAATAAATAAATCAACCAAAACTCTACATTTTGGTGAATAATAGCAAAAACCAATTAACAGCAGCAACACCAATCCACCGTTCTTACCGTTGAAACCTTTAAAATTCATTGACCTTATCGAGTTCAAAACTATCCAAATACTCACCACTGTGTGGTGGCAAGCAGGACCGAGCTGTGCCACTTGTGCACCCTGGAAACCCACCAGACTTGTGGAGGCCCCAGCAAATCAGCCCAGATACCCCAGGCTTAGCTTTTCGAATTAAATCCACTGCATTCAGCATTCTCAATACAGGACAACTTATTCTTGCAAAAGTTATACAACCAAAACAAGTATTCAAAGAAAGTTCCCATCTCTTTGTTTTCAACAAATGAGCTGCCGATCGCTGTGTGTCTCAGAGCTGTCACGTTCCCTGTCACCCACCACTCACTCTCACAGTGGCATTCAACTCATTCTATGCAGCTGGGCAGCGACCTTCCCTGGATGCCATGATGGGTTGTAGTCCTTGTTGCAGCTATGGAGAGGGCATGTGTCTCCTCTATGACATAACCTACCAATATCGTGCTACAATTGTTCATTTTCTGCACTGTTATATCTCTGGATCTCTACTTCCTCCACCCTAATGGTGAAGAAAAGTGACAATAAAGAACTCATGTGGAATTGGTTTAACAGCATTTCAGGCTTTGTCTTTTGACCTGATTAAAAAAAGCAACCTACAAGAAGCATTCATCCTCAATTTTGGAATTCTAATGAGACTGTTTTGTAACCTATAGAGACCAAGAGAACAAGAGAAAGATCCCAATCAAGCACTGATCTGCTATGTACTGATATATGCTGCAGCCGTCTGTTTGAAGCAGCATGAGCTAAGTTCATACCTGAACCTGCGACATGTTTTCTTTTTACATCAGCCCACCTTTAAACACAGACAGCTTATTAAAGAGTGAATACAGCAGTCCGATTAGCATCAGTCAGTCGGCATTTCGCCGTTTTCATACCTTACATGTGGAGTCAGTTTTCTGAGAATAGATATCTTAAACTATTACATATGAAAGATTCATATTTAGTCATGTATTCTATGACTGGCCATGACAGTTTTAATGCACAGTAAAGTGGCAGGAGTATAAAGAATTCTACAGAATATTGGTGGCGAGCAAGAGAACAACCTGGCTTTCCGTCTTGGCTGCAGTCCTTATTTGGGGAATGATGTTGCCATGTCTATGTGGGAGGGGGGGGGTTCTCCCTGCACTGGATTCTTCCTACATTCCAAAGCCATCCTTCTAGCTTCATCACCAATTTATTCAACTTTAGGGTCACTGGTGGAGTTTATTCCAAATAACTGCTTTGTGGACACGTTACCAGTGCATCACTGGACAAACACAGCGACTCCGACAGTCACACGTTCACATTGACACCTATGGCCAATATATGACTGTGGAGTACCGGAAGATAACCCCCCCTACACACACACACACACACACACACACACACACACACACACACACACACACACACACACACACACACACACACACACACACACACACACACACACACACACACACACACACACCAGAAGAACACAAAAAATATCTACAAAAAGGCCACCAAGAGTAGATTTGAAACAAGAATATTCTCAACGTGACAGTGATGACGACTACACCACATTCTAGTTTTTCCATTTCAAATCATACGTTTTGGAATTGGTGGCTGTAAATAATCATGTGTATGTCGTTCATGGTCTCTCTATCTTAACCATGTGATTGGTTGGTGATACATCCAGTGCGGCCTCTACCTTTCTCAAAAGTGGAAGTTTTAAGACCTTATTTAAATTCAGTGTCCTGCCAGATTTTGACATGATAGTAAATATTATTTATAGTATAAGCTGCAAGATGTGAATACAAATCTACAATATTGGGAAATATATGTAGTGAACAGCAGTTTCAATATAATTACACAAAATACAGCGATCATATTCAGATTGAATGTAGGTAGAACTTCAGGAGAGCATAAATACTACTAAGATGTGGATATGTTGCTACAGTACATGCTATGTGAGTGGGAGTAAGCAACCGCTAAGGCAGAAGCAGTGTTGGTGCTGGAAATTGTCACACGTGCAAATGTCTGGAGGAGGGTGTGACTGAGTCTACAATGGAACGAAGGGAAAAGGTCAGTCCACAGGGAAAGGGAGGCGTGAAATGATGAGAAGCAGAATGGAGGTCGCAACAAAGTTCAGTCATTAGAGGTGGGAGTGGGTTTGAAAGTGCTTAACACGGTATACCGTTTAGCAAAGTTGATGACTGAAGTGTTACATACCACAGTGACCTTCGTATTTATGTGTGTGTCACGACAGCATGACGTATGACTGTCACTGCTGTTTTTAGGCGAAAGCCTGTGCTCCCAGGGAATGCTGGGTAATGTAGTTCTGTGAATAAAGACGGTTTTCTAAGGCACACAGTTACCATCCTCCTGATTCAAACACAACAAGAAGCGCTACAAGTCTTTTGACCTGCAGCACCTCCCGGAGGTGAGGATGCTGTTCAGAGATTCATGGTTTGAAAGCAGTGATTACAATATATCATTAGAAATAAAGACTATGGATACAAGTGACACAAGTTTGTTGATGATTGACTCGGATACAAAAAATGTTGAAGATGCAGTACTGAAGTTATCATTATGGGCTCTATTACAGGAGCGTGCAACTATGCTGCAGTCAGGTACAATGCAACTCAGGCTCCTTTCATAAGCTTGTCACGGTACTAAAATTAGAAGAGGTGCCAACACTATTACACTTTTGTACACCCGCACCAAAGTTAGCCTGGTCAAGATACCCTGAATTAAAACAGTCTTCAAAAGATATCTTCCATTAATGTTTATGCATATGTTCCAGACAGAAGTTGAGAATGTTAGGCCCTCTTGGAGCGATGGGGCAGACCAGCAGACTCTAGTGTATTGTTGGCACACTTCAACGCTCTCATTAGCAAGGATTGTATGACCGAGGGAGGTGAGAAATTGGTTGACTTCTTTGACACGATCTCCCAAAACAAGATAAATGTACTTGGTACCAAGATCCCATCACACATATTATCCTGGAACCATATGTTTTGAAAATGCAGGGAAAGAGACGTAGAGAGCGTCAACTGATCACCGGAATTAGACCTGGTTGGCCAAGGTTTAAAGTATTTAGTGTAAAGTTGAGAAAAGATCCTGCTCTAAAGGGCCACAAGAGACAAACACTGTAAGCAAGGGTCAACAGACAAAAACTAGAAGACAGTGCATAGATATACACACATGGGGTGGGGAGAAAATGATAAGGGCAACTTGATATGACCTAAAATAAACATAACATAACATAAAATATAGACAATTATGGAAACCAAGAGATAAATAAAAGAATCCACATGAGAAGAAAAAAAGAGAAAAAGTAAAGTAGGCAAAATGTGACCATAAAAAAAATCCATACATAACATAACAGCTTTACATTGAGAATCATTGGGATTCTTCAATTTCAATGTAATTTCAAGCAGTCTGAAAGCACTTTAGATGAAATGTACAATTCACACACACACACACACACACACACACACACACACACACACACACACACACACACACACACACACACACACACACACACACACACACACACACACACACACACACACACACACACACACACACACACACACACACTATTGTAACTGTAATCTCTTTCACTGTCTGACTGAAGAACCTTATAGAAATTACTGGACAAATTGTTCTATTCTTCTAACCCCAACCTTTTACGTGAGTAATTTTGTGGATTTAAAGACAAATTTTGTGCATCTTTCTCCTTTGGTCGATGCATTTTATTACCATCAACAGTTGCATCCATCCATTTGCTGCAAGTCATGTGGGAAAACATCAGGATCCAGTGTTCTTAAAGATTTAGTTTGACATTTTTGAGATTTAAAGGTGGTATTAATGTGGTCACTGAGCCTCATTCCTCCTAATTTCTCTCTCCTTTAGACATCCCAATGTGTGTTATTAACTAAAAATCTGATATTTTCTGCATTTTCATTTTGAAACGAGTTCACAGAGAAACACCAGTGAAACTAGCTTGAATGCCAGACCACTAGTTGGTGCTTTGTTTTTGTAATACAACTTACAAATACACACTGATAAGAGTGCGCTGTAAACATTCAAGCATCTTTAAATTGTTCAATCGTGAAAAGTTACTCGCTCAATATCTGCTCAATGTAAAAACTGTGTCTCCAAATCTAAGGTTTGGTTAACACGACAACGTTTTCAACTGAAATCGGGAAACTTTTATTGCGTTTTGAGTGTCTGTTTACTTGACAACGATGCTGAGAGCTACTGAAGACGCAACATTTTGAAAAGGGCTTCCAAATTGAAACTTTTTGAAAATGTTTAGACTCTGTAGATACCGGAAGATGCAACCTATTTAGAAATGTTCTGCTACTGCGCACCACAACTGTAGTAAATAGTTATTCTGCACACGCGTAATTAGAAGGACAATAACAACAATGGAGTGTCATGCCTCTTAGTAGTTTTCTCGATGACAGTCACTCTGACAGCAATCCAACTTGGTCACCTGTTCATAGGAATGTCCGCATACTCGCCATTGTACATTTTTATTGTTCTCTACGTGCATCTGTGTGTGCTTTCATTACAAGCACAACCAACAGCAGCCACTAGTCGTGGAACATGCTAACGACATAGTTTTCAGCATTTATGCCGTTTCTGTGTAGACAGACACCATTATTTTTAAAAAAGGGTGCAGTGTATATGCAAAACTTTCTTGAAGAAAAAACAATGCCTAAAAATGCTGTTGAGTTATAAACAGGGAGCACCACAAACACTCTTCCAATGTTAATGTGCACAAAAACTATTGACTGCGATTGCGACGCACAATTGTTCAAAGTTGCATTTCCCCTGTTTACCCAAGACTTGGATGAAAACATGTTGTTAATGTGGCCCTCTGGAAGCCATTCCCAAAACTTAATCAGTTTGCCATTTTCACTTGAACACGTTGACATGTGATTGTTCATTCTATCATTTGCCAAAGGCAAATTGGCACAACCCTAAAGGAGTACGTACCACACATATATCATCAAATGTATATGTCTTAATTTGTTGATTCTTCTTGGACTTATTACAGAGTGTGGGCAGGAGTGGCTCCTTTGTCAACCTCCTGTAATTGGTGCTTTCTATTTTTTTTTTTTTTCAGTATGTCACCAGCTGCCTGACCTGTTTAGCTGCAGTTGCCTCAAATGAAGCAGTAATTAAGAGCCTTGTTAATACATGACACAAGCTAATTCACGCTCCCTAAATCCAGTTATTTAAAGCTTCAAAGCTCGCGGGGGGGGGGGGGGGGGGCAAGCATTAGCTCATAACATTACAAAGCTGTTACTCTAAGTAAAGACCAATTGTCTGAACAGAGAAGTCTGCGGTTGATAGCAATAGCCACGACGTCCTCTATCTCCGGCACGCTCCAATAAACTCCCATACCCAAGGCTGGGGTTGCTGATTTACACCATCACAAGTAAAGAAAAAGTAAAGAAGCAAATTCACACCCAACAAATATGGTCTTCAATTACTCGCTGCCCATGGCAGCTATCAATATTACAGAGTAATGTAAAATTGAACAAAGTAAACAGCAAAAGAAGAACTGTCAGTGTCAGTCCCTTTCTCAATCGAAAGCCTCACAAGTCTTCTATAGGTGGCTCATGTATTTTTCAACAGAGCCACGCATGGACAATTGTACTCTGTGGATTTCATTTATTCATTCACCATGCATTATTGAGCAGTGGGCTAACACTCCACAACAACTGAAAAAAAAAAACAGGTTTCTACTGTGACTCTCACCCAAGTTGATGTGTGAGACAATGTGAAGGAATTCAGCCGAAGATCAAGTAAAGTCTAACATGTTACCCGTATAAGTGGAAGGAGAAAATACGGCGGTAGATTGGCTTCAAAACGAGGGTGTCACCTGTTTGTTCATGAAGACATAGATGATGGGATTGTAGACAGCAGCTGTCTTGGAGAAGAAGGCCGGAATGGAGGCCAGCCGGGGATCCAGCTCAATAGTCGGGTGAGCCGTGACCAGGATGGAGAAGGCAGCGTACGGCGTCCAGCCAACCATGAAGGCCACAATCATGACCACCACCATATGGGTCACCTGTCGCTCGGGCTTCCTGGCAGTGGCCAGGCGACCATTGGATACCTGAAAGAAACAGAGGATCGCTGCGGGTCACCCAACTGTAATTAAAGGCCAAGATTCCAGTCTGGGAAGGAAATTAAAAAAAAAAAAAAAAAAAGGATTTGTCCATACGAGTGTCTGTGTACTCACCTCTGTCAATGCTATAGCATTTGTTCTCTGTGTGGTTTCATTACAAAACAAACAACAACACTGACTCTTGGCCCAACATGCTAACTTCTCTAAGAACCTCTCGTTTTGAGTCAGATTGTGCTTCACACTAGTATGGTTGAACGACTGATGTTTCTAAGAGCCATAGTGATAAGTCCACCATAAACATTAGCGCATGGTACCGGAAAGACCAGGATTGAGAGATCTATCTCACTGTTTCCGGTCCGAACACAACATAAAACCCACCCACCTCAATAAAAACCAGCTCAAATCTCAACCTCTGTAGAAACTCATTAGTAATGAAGAACATTTCATATGCACACAAATAAACAAAGAATAAATCTAACACAAGCAGGCTTCTCAAGAAGCAAAATTGGGCGAAAACCCACCCAATCTGGCAACACTCATCCTCTTCTCGAGAGTGGCGAGGAGTAGGCATGGAGAGACACAGACAGAAACAGCCTGTTCTCAGTAGAGTTCACTAGTGAGACCTTTAGACTGGCTGAAATCCAGGACCAAGGCTGGATTTGGGGAAATACACTTTGAATACAATGTTGTTGGCCCTCGAATATAATTATGTTGAAAAACTGTATAGTATTGGACCTTTAAATGAATTAAGCTTCATAAAATCATGCTTCCTGTTTCAGCTGTGCGACTACTGACCTTCTTGAGCTTCCGAAGTAGCTTCCCGTAGCAGAAGAATATCACCCCGAGAGGAAAAATGAAGCAGGTGGTGAAGAAGGTGATGATATAGCTGTGATCCGTCACGTTCCTCGAATACCTGTCCATACAGGCACAAGGAAGGTTCACAATTCAGTTTCAGAGGTGCAGTTACCATTACAGCACTGTTAATAACAACATCATAATGGGATTTTGTAACCGACACGGATCGATGAAGTGCCAGATAGCCGGCTGGCTGATTGTTTGAAGCCGCTCCAGTTGGCAAAATGGTTAACAATTGCATTTTGCAGCTATGCGCTGTCTCCCAAATGTCATTTTGACATTCGGTGGCTTTATCTCACCCGAGAGAAAGGCAACACCTCATCAGAGCTTCAGTTACAAGTAAGATCTGACCGCTGAGGCAGAGCTTTGTGCCTCAATTAAAAGCTCACGGTGCACTAATTTGGTGTAATTATGTCATTTCCATAATAACACTGACTGCCTACAAATGAAACATGCTCCAGATCAATGCCCCAGGAATTACCTGACAGACTGTGTCTCTTCCCTCACACTGTTCAGGAAGGAAGCGTGGCTGAGTTCATGTTCATCCATTCTTCATGCATTCACAAGCATGTCACACATGCAAAGCGCTTGAGTAGGCCACATAAATGATTCCTCAGTTTTTTAACCTGTGTGTGGCTACAGACTCTCTCGTGGTGGATGAGCGGTGTTGTTCAGAATATTTGAACAAGATCACTCTGAAAATCCACGTCAGGGTTTCCTTGAAAAATGTCAATCTTTATAATAGCTGAGGATGCAGTAATATGTGAACTTTTTTCTTTTGTTCAACACCAAAGCAGGGTGTAATTCTGCTTTTTTATTTTTCCTCCAAATTGCATCCACAGATAGCCATGCATGTGTGTCTCTGATGCCTCCTTGGCTTTGTTTGTCCAAGGCTGTGCTTCAGGGCTAAACTGTGAAACGAAATGATGAATTGTACTAAAAAAAAAAAAAAAAAAGCAATACTTTTTGATTCCAAAACGAGTGCTAACTTTGAATTGAAAGTAAAACCAATTCTCTATCAATCAGGCAGCATCTACTGCAGATCATCTTCGGGGGTTTTGTAAGTCAGTCAGACTGTCGTATCTGATGAGGTGAACTCCCACACACAGATCCAGACAATTCTGTCAAATATTCTCCTAAATCAAATTAGATGGAAAGAAAACTGTCTTCCCACCACCAGCTGGCTGTGCTCCTTTTCGCCACCCGCCTGCCCGACTGTCACAGTGAATCTCCTCACATACTCGAGGCACGCTGCTGCGCCACAGTTGGAAACACTCAGTTTGATGGGAGGTCTCGTTTGGAGGAGGCCTAAAAACCTGTGCAATTATCAATGAGCAAATGACTGCGCGATGAGGGTAAACAATTTGTTAGCTAAACGCTATTTTAGAAATAAAACTTCTCTCACATTCCTATATGGCCCAACTACGAACTCAGATTTGAGTCAGACCACTTCCACTTCTTTTGCAAAGCTGCTCATCCCTGTGGCATCCTCAATAAGAATGTTATAGGAAAAGCAAATGAGAGAGAGAGAGAGAGAGAGAGAGAGAGAGAGAGAGAGAGAGAGAGAGAGAGAGAGAGAGAGAGAGAGAGAGAGAGAGAGAGAGAGAGAGAGACACACACACACCACGCATACGTATTCACACTTATTTGAAAATTAGCATCACCAACTAACCTCACCTGCAACTGGAGTTCAACAAAATCTTATTTCAGATACGAGCATCTATTTTTTTTTTTACAGCACATTTAAAAACAACTACTTTAAAAACATTACTAGTAAAAATATATAACCTTATTCATTTTTGTAGTTCATATGAAAAGTCCATATGAAAAGTTTAAATCCCAAAATTGCCAATATATCGCTCTTGTAGGGAGTTGAAACAAAGTCAGCAGTATCCAGGTGATGACATCGTATCCAAATGCATCACCAACGACGCAGACACCTACCGACAGATCCACAGGACACAAACGAGGCATATGAGCCTTCAACAGATAGTGTCTCCGCTTTATAACATACAGAAGGCTGCGAGCGATGACTGTCCACCATGAAAAGATGGTCATAAATAAGCCGTTTAAAATGCACCGGGCTGCGGCTGTGGCAGCGCTCGGACCTCACACACCTGCGCGGTTCAGTGTCCTGCTGGCAACCAAATGTTTTCTGACAGGACTCATGCCGCCTGCAGCCAGAGGAGGATCGGGTCGTCTGTGTGCGCAGTATATCCATAAGGTGATCTCTTAATTGTATTGTCTGAACAATTCGTTCTCGCCTGCACTGCATCCCAGGAATGGTTCTCCTATAGAGCTCGAGGCGAACACTCAACCCGCCCATATCTGAGCAGCTTTGATCAAAGCAGCGAAATAACATTACCCCGATGGCACCCTGAGGGCGAAGGTGAACGCAGGTCCTGTTTCTCCTCTTTCCATAAGAACACACATTAGCACAATGTGAGCTAATATGGCAGCAATGTCAGACCAAGCCGCAGGACCCAGTGTGGAAAGTCTAGGATCTTTATCTGCTCACGCACTCACAAATATACAGAAATAACCACAAGTTTACTTCTGTTTTGAATGTTTCTGTAAATAACTTATACAGTTAACTTATTGATCCTTTATCAGGCAGATGACCAGAGTAGTAATCCTCATTTCTTCCAAATCCAACAATGACTTTCGAACATTCAGAGAAGAAATGGTAATGTATTATATTACTATAACACGGTGAAATGTGAGACATGTCAAGATTGTATTAGCTCTGAGAGAAATCATAAGAAAAATGTACAGAATTTAAACAAAATGTTAGACTATATATCATAAAATTTAAGTAATTGAGTGATTCCCTTATAAAGGGTTGATGAGATGTATCGACAGCCCGTTACATATCATTTAATTAGTTCTTCAGCTTAATGTTTTTTGGAGGTTCGATTCAACGCACAGCCTTCGCTTATTTGTTTGCATATGGAGAATGAATGAGTCACATGACAAATTAGCAATGCTATTAAGGGCTGGGACATAAGTTGACTGAACTTTTGCTCAATAAGAATAATCTCTTCATAAAAAGCATTCCTTATACATAATTTTTATGAGCTACTGTTGCTCTTTGTCTTTACTAGCCTTTGCCTGGAAATTACGATTACATTTGTCTACATTTCAAGTTCAGTAAATGAGTAAATGAGAACAATATTTTTCATTACTAATCCTCTTTTTCCACTGTGAAACACAACTTTTGTGAGGTAAAGCATGCTTGACACAACCAATACCATAATAATGTACAATAATGTGAAGAATATGACCATTTTAGATGTAATAAAACCTGCTCTCTGGTGATTTGGTTTAAATGGTAAATGGACTTCACTTATAAAAGTGCCTTTCAGCTGCGTGAGCAGCGCAAGAGCGCTTTACATAGTTCATCACATTCATGGTGGTGTTATAGTGGTGGGGATAAACAAATTGAAACCATATAATATGATATAGAGCAAATCTATAAATGTAGCAGGTAATAAAACAGTAGATTTCATAGAAAAAGCTTTTAACGCATGTGAGCCAAGGTGTGTACTTGTCTATAGATCACAAACACCACGTCTTAAGAAAGTTCATGCCTCCTACCGTGGAGCCTCACAAACTGTTTTTAACTCACAGCGTTAAGCAAGTTCAACACAGCTACCAATAAATAACACGTTTTTAATCCATTAATGAGTGTATCAGTCATGCCTTAATCATGTGGAGCATCATCAATGTGTGAATGCAAAAACTCTTTATATGTAGCATCTAGCATGTAGCACGGCTCGGAGTTATTGGATCCACTGAGCATTCAAGCTAATGAGCGACATCAGCCTATCTCTGCTGTTCCAGATGTCACGAGTAATTAAGTTGCTGGTGTTGTATGAAATATCTCTTGATATTTTGGCAGATCATAATGTATACTGCCTTACTCACGAGGTTGTATCAGGGAGCTTTTACAGAGTCTGAGTATGAATACTCACAGTACTAAGCAGTATCGCACCCCATACCGGATACCAGTATTGGTATCGGTGCATCCCAAATCAAAATCACCAATCAATGTCACAAATACGCAGTTTGCATGAATTGTAACGTGATTACTCACCAGTCGGGCTCACAGGTGGTTCCGATCTTGCTTACGGTGTATCGGTTCCAGCCGAGCACCGGAGGGAAGGTCCAGATGAAGGAGAAGGTCCACACGAACAGCAGACCCAGGACGGCGTGTTTGGACTGCAGTCGCACGTTCCCCAGGGGCCGGCAGATCACGAAAAACCGCTCAAAGGAGAGAACAGCCAGGGACCAGAGAGCCACGATCCCTGAGAGAACACACACCACGCAGAACCACACTTTGTTGTTTTTCATTTATCTGACAATGTTTTGAACTAAGAACAGGTTTTTTTTTTACCTATTTGATGAGGACCAAAGCAAACATTGAGCCCTAACTGATAAATTGTCTTGAATATTTGAGCCTTTTCATGTGTTTTACCTGTTAAGTTCACATCCCAGCTGCATTGTGTCTCTCTTGTTTTGCTCTCTAACTGGGATTTGTCTGGGTAAGTGTTTTCCTTTCAAAGGAAACACATTTTCTCATTTTCGGAAAATGTAAAACAATTTTTGCACAGCACAAATCAGGACGTCGCTGCACGGTTGCTCGAAATAGTTTAATGATCCAAGGTGTGTGCAATAGGCTTCCTCCTAATGGGCTAAAAAAAGGCTGACTTTAATTGTGGTAATAATTCACTCTCGGAGAGCGGTTAATTACCCATCTTCACACAGTCAGGGACTCTTTGTGTCTCCTTTTCTAGACTCAGAGGGGAGGACAAAAGAAATAGGCATTCAATTACACTGGTTAGGAATAACTTTGACTCATTCAAATACTTTACATTTTAATATGTTTTTCTTTTAACCAGAGTGCAGATTCTTGACTTAACACAAAGTTTAGTTGTTTTTTTTTTGTTTTAGTGTGGTTGCGGGTTCTCTAATGCACATGAGCTCGAGGTAAGAAGAAAAGTGGAGGTGGAAATTCTCTGGAAATTGATGGACATTCAGTTCATCCATCTGATCAAAGTTAGGAGTCGTAAGACACTGATTTAAACTCCACAGGCAGGTTTCACACCGAGACGAGACAAAATATGGTAGATTTATCGTAACTGCAACATCAACAATATACATATTGCACAACACTGATTGAAGTGCACTGAATCAATCATCAATGATACAACTTTAAATATGAAGGAAAAGTGGTGTCTGTGCAAATTCACCAAAATTTGCACTTAACTAATTGAAAAATATGAATTGAGTCCACTGCCTCAGCTCTCAGTAAACATCGAAGCAGTGGCGGCCTCGAGGCCAGAGAGGCGGACTTGGAATCGGGAATTCGATCCCCACAGCGAACACGTCACCACTGTGGCTCCCTGAGCAAGACCCTTAACTCCCACCAGCTCCCTGCGGCGCTGTAATGTTGGAGTGCTGTAATGTCGCCTCTCAGCGATGGGTCAATTCGGAGAAAAAGGGTATTAATAAAGTATGATTTGTTAGTTTATCATCTGACCTCAGTGAGGTCGTCTGCACATTCCATATCCATGGACAATTGCAGCTGAGGCTACTGTGTATTGTTAAACTGCCCATTTTGGCTTTTCATCTACTCTTTTAAAATTATGTTGCACTCTTTTTCTTGTCTATGTCCTCATTTTTGTTCTATTTTGCAGTACAAATGCAAACAAAACCAAATACCATTGCGTGTCTTGTATCGACAGCAGAATTCACCATAGAGCTCACTTCGACTTTGACTAATTATTTCACCTCTGGTGGTGACAGGGCAGAAGCACAAAAATGTGAAAGATTAACAAAAAGAAAATTGTTTCTGTCACAGCGTTTCAGAAGTTGTGTGGGTTAAAAACAAAGAATGACCCTGTGAAAGCTGGTGTAAATTTGGAGTAAGGGAAAGAGAACTGCTTTTAAGAATAGACCCCAGAACATAAACAATGCTGCATGGTTTCTAAATTGCAGCAAATCACATTGTTATTGTGGTACTAATATCACATATTGACCTGATACGGTGCAGCTTTAGTACATTCAGGACAAATTCCCAGTTTACTGTGAGATCGTCTTGCAGACTCAAGAATGCAAACCTTGAACACTTCAGAAGGAAAGTTTTCCAGTTTCTGTGTGAACTTTGTATGTTCCACCTGGGTATGTTAACATATATTATCATAATCTGAAGACATGCATGTTGGCTTTAGGTGAGTCATGATACGAAGCCTCCTGTGGGAGTAATTGTACACGTTTGAACAAAAGCCTTCGCCATGTAAGGTCACGCATAAAATGAAAACCAACCATCAAAGGATTCTTTCCCCGAGAAGAACCTTCATCTTGCTTCTCAGCGCTAACTTTTGGGGTATTTATCTGTAAAGCGCAGGTGTGCATGTGGAGAGGGAAGGAAAAAAAGAAAAAAAACTTGAAAATGGAGCCAAACAGACAGCGTTCTAGCCCTGAGCGGAATATTAATTAGGAGTGTCTGTCCTGCTCAAGTGCAGGAGGCGGCTCCACTTAATGAGTTCCTAATTCACTCATGCATACCCCCTCCTCCTCCTCCCCTCACATACACGGGGGGGGGGGGGCGAAGCTTCTCACCACAGGACTCCTTAAAAGACAAAAACCTCACCTCGGCCTGTTATTGATTGCACATCACTGCAGCTTCCTGTGCTTCTACCTGTGGTGTCAGGCAGTTTGTTTTTGCGCTACGTCTGGTTTTGGCGCCTCTACGCGTCCCAGCAGTTTGTGCCCGGGGTGATTTGTTTTCATATACTTCTTAATCAGAGATAATGGTGCAGTCGATCATCAGCATACCTAATTTAATAGAGCGTGTTACAACCTCGGAGTACTCACAGCCGGGTGATTTATTGACTTCAGGTTTTTGTGTTGTTGTTTGGCAATGGTTACTGCTGTATAAAGTCCATGTCCTGGAGATGTGTGACTCCAGCTGACCCTGCCGTGTAATGCACTTCTGGCAAAGATCCACATGTAATATTGTAGCTCGTAATCAGACCAAGGCTGCCTCATTAAAGCAACATAAGTTACTTCACGGGGCAGTAATGTGATCACATACTCATAAAGTTCTTCAACTTTGACAATTTCATTAACAAATTAACGTCTTTTGTTATCTGGCAGTTTGACAGCCTGGTATTGAGGGACCCTTTCGCTACTGGCACTTCTCGGCTGTCCACAAATGCCAAAATGGGATCACGGAAACTTTGTTCCATGAATCCAATCAGGAGGATTTGCAGAAACGCATTCACTATTTTCTTCTAACATGTGGCAACGCAACAGAAGTCGTGCTATATGGTCCGTCTTACACAGAAGCCCACTCAAACAACCAGCACACTTTGACACAGCCGAATGTTATTGTTGGTCACGGCGCTGGTAACCTACTTATGGTAAGTCATGCGCGTCTGAATGTGAGGCGGCCCTAGTACCACAGTTCTGCTGACATCTGCTGCGTGTGTGGCTTTAAATTCTGCTTTACAGACTCACTGAGGGCTTCTGCTGCTGATCCAGCTGTATCGCATCATACACACTAAACAGCAGAAAGGAAAACAACGTGCCGGCTCAAGTTTTCCAAAGTTTGACAATGAAATGCGACACTGAAACCAAAATGTGGTTTCTTTTCTAACTGTCTTCTTGAAAGTCTTCTGACTAGGAGGTTACCACAGGAAACAATTATAACCAAAATCTTAACCAATTCTCATGCTCTTTCTGTCACAACCCAGACTCCTGTTCTCGATTTGAAGAATTAACTTGATATTTTGACTTTATTTTCCAATTAATTGTTAATTATTTATGGTAATACTTAAAAATATATGACTTATTCATCTTTATGGCAGAGATTCTGCTTCTTTTCTGTATTCTTGAGAGTTTCTAATATAATCACTACTGATACGCTACTGGTAGAATGTCAGGATGATCAATAGTGAAGCATTAGATTCCCAATATTCCTTTATTTTCCAACTCTTTTGGCTGATTATTAGTACTCCATGTCACAGTATCATAATCGCAGAGTAAATTAAGATCCCATATGTCTTCTTTTCTTTTCTAAAAGGTATCTTTATGCTTTTATTTTCACCTGCCACCAATTACCAGTGCTAATACTGACATCTGCACAGTTTCTTTTAATCATAAGGAGAAAGAAATGTATATGTGTCCACCCTTCATCAAAGTTCATAACATTATTTGGGATCCACAAAAAATGATCTTCATATCCAGTAACCCTTTATGTTATAATTAATTGAGCAGTTATTAATGCAAACACCAAAACCTGCATACTTATAACACTGGCGCAAAATATAGTTTTATTAGTTTATTTCCAATCCTAGTGTTTTATCCAACCCTTTAAGCATATTGTCAATGCTAATGAAATCTGTACACGTGTCTTTGTCGGGTAGTACAACACTGGTTTGCCCATATCTGACACTTTATGTTCCAACTCATCAACCTCACAAACAACGTTAATGCTAGACTATTGGTACATTGCACCTTTTTTGAAGTTTCTCCTCTGTCTTATAAAGAGTTCAAAATATGATTCTTGTTTTCACTGTGTCTGTACTTTCCAATCATTCTGGTTGATTACCAACAGTAACAAATCTCTGCTTCCTGTGAGTTCATGCTGTAAAATTTTATCATGCACAATATAGATTTTTTTTTTCCTTAGGTTTTCTTTCACAATTTCCGACAACAGTTTTTGGCATTGTGCCACTGCTGATACTAAAATCTGCAGATTTGCTTTCTCTCAGTTGCAGGTTGAATTAGGTCTTTCCTTAATCAATACATTATAATGCCTATTCTTATTGTGATGGTCCACTATAAAATCCACTATTTCTAGGCTTCCCAACTCCTTCACATGATACACACGTCCTGATTTTGACTTGTTTCATTTAATTAAGCACTCAGCATTTATGCATATATTGCTTAATTACATCCGCCTGTCATACGAGTTTAAATTCTTTTTATTTAAAACCAACCAGACACTTTCATTTTAAAGTTCATATCAGCTGACGCGGAGAGCTTTCTATTATAATAGTGCATTCAGTTCTATGCTCCACAATTGAGATGGAGGGAAAGTTTTTAAAACTGGAGTTGATTCTTTGAGATAGTTTAAATGTTTACGATGATGTGCCATGTTCTAATACTGTGATTTTCACAAAAAATCCAGACAATATCCATTTAGTATGACATAAAGTTGTAGTTTGGTAGTTTATTCAAATGTACCAGAAATACGTTTTTATATTTCTGGAGAAACCTACTTTTTTTTTTAGTACAGGTCCACTTCAATAAAACGGTTAAACTTGGGGTCTGACGTCCACATTTTTTTTTTATTCAAAGTGAAGTTTGCGAAAAACATCTCGATGCCTGAGAAAGTCATGTGCTTAGTTTCACAGCTTCCATCCAGCTTTTCTTTGAATGAAGCAAAAGAGCCAACTGACAATTTACACCCCTTGGACGCTGCATTCATGCAAGTCAACTTCTAACAGAAAACAATCATTTAGGGTGAACCTACCAAAGAAAGTAACAGCGAAGCCCTCCAGGACGCAAGCCCACCTGCCGAGGAAGAAGTAACCCCTGGCGTTTGTAAGGAAACTTATTACTCCACCGGTGAGGGAGACGAGGAAGTCTGCGATGGCCAGGTTCACTATGATGTAGTTGAGCGGCTGTCGGAGTTGCTTGAACTTGAAAGTGACGAACATGACCAGGAAATTTTCGGTCAGAGACAGCGAGGTGATGACAAACATGACAACGGCCAGGATGGTGAAGTTCCACGGCTCGACGTTCCTGATGGGTCCGGTGAACGGATCGTTCGTGGGGGGGATTTCTGTCGCCACAGTGTAGGAGACAGCGTTCACTGACAGGCTCAAGGTATCCATTGTTCGTTTTTTTGTTTCCCTTTCCCCCCCCCCCAGGAGTGTGCCCCTAACCGAGAGAAAATCCCGTGTGCTCTCTTTTTCTCATACTCGCACAACTCCACGTGGAGTCACTACCGGACAGACGCGCTCTCCGTCTCCGGTGTGCGTTTTTGGGCGTTAAATGTCCCGTCGGCGCTGGAGCGCGTCCCGTGCGCTCTGGGACTTTTCTCGGGCGAAGTTTAGGTGCTGAAATCCGCGCATGACTAAACTCACCGGACAGAAAGAAAGAGGGATCCGACGTTTGCCCGCGGTCTCGGGTCGCTTTGCGGACGGAAAGGTGTGGGAGTGGCGGAGGACCACGCGTGGCGCACGGAGGAGACAGTCCTAGAAGAGCGCGGGTGCGCGAATGACCGATCAGTGGCATCCTGGATGGTCTTATATAGGCGGCTCCTGCAAAACCGCTGCCCTCCGGGGAGCGGCCACTGGACGTCCTCTCCGTGCGCGCATCTGTTCGCGCCGCAGACGCAACAAAGTCTTCTGGCTGGAGCTCATCCTCCCGACGAACTCCTGTGGCGCACACAAGAGCGCTCAATCATACTTTATCCTATTAGTGCAAAACAAAACTACTCATATTTGTCATTAATTGCTGTATCACGTGGAGCTCTTTCGTCGTGCGCAATTGCGCACCTCAGCAGACTTGGAGTCCATATAGTGGACTTAAGGGATTTTTTTTAAGCATTAATGTCTCTCAGATGTGTTTGGAGGATACCTGACTGGTCATTTAATTAAAATTAGAACCAAAATCAACGCGTTGTAAACTTTAAAATGAGCCTGATACCTACAATCAACTGTCCTCGGCTGTGCACAAACTGAGTCTCACCGCCCAACCACAAGGGACAAGCATTCTCAAAACTCACTCCCGTACTCTCATCGTTGCTGCTTGTTCGTTTGTTTGTTATTTTGTTGTTTATATATATATATATATATATATATATATATATATATATATATATATATATATATATATATATATATATATATATATATATATATATATAAATTTTTAATGCAGGGCTGTTGTGTATGTAAAAATGTCTTCCATAATTCTGTCCCAAAACGTGCCAACTTCTGGCTTGGACAGTATAGAGATAATTTCATCTGTGATGTATAATAATTGCATCTATTCTATAAACCGGATTACACGTGCTTTCAAAGCTAATTAGATCACTGCTAATTACTTGTCACTTTGAAGCCACTGGATGTGGGTATGTTGTCTCCACTCAGTGACCATAAGGTCCATCAATAAGGGAACGTCACATCAGCTAAGAAGTAACAAAGCACATCAACTCACATAACTGTAATTAAATAGTATCTTATGTTTGTTTACATGTATTTTATTAGCTTTTTCAGTGTCACTTGGAGACGCAACACCAGTCTACAATTTGAGGAATTAGATTAAAGTAATTTATTTGTGATGATGTGTGTAAATATTCTTAATATCTGATCCACATATGGGAGCTCTCCTAAACCTCCTACTCTCCCAGTGAGAAGTGAGACCTTTCACAATTCCCAGCTAAATGCACCACAAATATGAATGGAAACTAATAAATAATTTAAGGAGTTTTAGAGAAAATTACTGTAATTTAACAGTTGAAATTATATAATGGATCATTAGTTGTACTTGAGTACATGTTTTGTACAAACAGGTTCTCGTGCCCGAAAGACTTTAATAAGACATTCAGATTGAAGAATGACATTGACCTCACACCACTTTTAAAGTCGCATTAAATGTCAATGTTGTGTTTTTAATCCCTACAATCACCTCTTAACAAAGCAATTGACATCAGCTGAAACCACAAGACTATTGAAATTTTAGATGAAGTGTTGACTCAAGAGCGTTTATATATTGGGGTTTTAGATGGCAAGGAAAAAAAAGTGTCATATTCCCCTTTACACTGAGATTTTAAAGTTTTTCTTTGTTGTGGCGCAGATTATATGTCATGAAAGTGTCTTTCACGAAACCTAACAATTACTACCTAAAATGACTAAAATCTCAACATAAAGCCAATTTTAATGAAACCCCCTGGAGCAAAATACAGTGAAACGTCCAAAAACTTCTCTAACTGTTGTATTAAGCATGTTTTCACACATTCACCCTGACAGCATGGTTTGGAGGCTAATGCTTGTTTGCTTGTTGTCATGGCAGCATCACTGATATCGCAGCTCGGATGTGGCGTTGTATCTGCTACTCTTAAGAAATTTGTTTTCTTTGAAATGTGTATAAGTATAATTTACTTGGCGGTTTGGTCAGATTAGAGCCTCTGGCAGGCCACTTTCAGTTTTTGCAAATTTTAATAAAAACTTAGTTGTGCAGAGCTCAGCTCATACGTCATACATTGATGGGTTTGACAAATACAAGTTAGCAGTTCATTCACAGCGTCGCATTGTAATTGATTGATCGTCTTCTTACTTTGTGCTCAACACAAAGATTTTTGAAAGGATCTGAAAAACAGACTTTCTGAAGATCATTTATGTTTCAGGTTCTAAGTTCACGTGAACTCAAGTCTCAAAGTTTGAAGTTTAACTCTGCACAGAACTTTTCCTCAGAGGTGAATCACCTCCTCTGCCCGGTTTTTGATCTAGTTCCCTCTCGTGGACGCCAGCTTGTCACACCTCAGCGGCCATCACATAAATGAGGATTTATTGGCTGCTCTCGCTGTCCAGACCTGTGTATGAATGCTTTTGTTTGGCCGGTGTTTTTAAGAACCAGAGCCAAGTACAACCTTGGGCTTTGTTTTTAAGGATGGGGACAGAAAATCCAATTAAAACTTTCCTGAAATAATTTATGTAATAAAAAAAATAATAAAAAATGAGATGACTTATCGGCTGAAGGATTGATTTGTGCTACACTTGACATATAATTTAGCGTAAACACCTACAAGTTTAAGGTGGTAATTCAACAATGCAAATGTCAACAGTACGATCAATACAACCATCGCTAGTGGCAGTTTTTTTCTTTTTACAGTGCTTTTTTCAGCTTCATTCTGTTGACAGACAACACAATTCCATCTCATCCCACCCTTCTATTACATGTTTACCAGACTTCCACCAGGGCAGTGACCTGTGGAATTGGCTGGTGTAGCTGTTTCTCTGAAGGCCCTCGACTGAATGGGAAAACGAGCCCAAGTGGGAGATCATGAGAAGCGCCGGCGACTGATAGACAGAAGCGAAATGGACGAGTGAGCGGTCACTCTCTCTGCACTCTATTACGGAAGTATAGCTGTAAGCCGGAGAGACTCTTGCATGGATATGGAGCTGACGACTCCATGTCAATTTTATCAATAAAAGCAGCGATTCACAAACTTCAAAAACATATTTTTTTTAATGGATGATTGATCATAAAAATGTTGAAAGCAAGAATTTTCATGAAAAATGTTTCCCACGGCAACATCAGAATGCTGCTCATATGATCCAATATTGAAATGGATGAAAATTAAGGAAAAGCCAGATTTTGGGGCAATAAACTTTGAATGAAACCTTTTTGGACCAATGAGAGAGCCATGTGGAATTGTTTGAAAAGCTGTAGGAGATGAGACCCTTTAAAAACAAGCTAAAAACCTTACGAGTTGATAAAGTTTCCAAAGGTGGACTCAGGACTCTTTGGATAATTTTCTAATAAAGCTGCTGTAAGTTTAGACTTTCTGTATTGCGCTCTCCTTTCTCACTCTTCTCCATACTTTTAAACGTTACTATTGCAGGTCACGCAAAGTCAGTCTCTCACTCTTTCCCTCACTCTCGCTCGATCTGACAGTGGAAGTCGTGATCTGAGCCTCCTGCCCTCTTCAAGTCTGCAGCATTTTGATTGTCATCTGATATCAACTCATCTGCTCTCTTGTCCTTGTCTGAGGCGGCGCTCTCTCTCTCTCTCTCTGCCCTCCGACAACAAGTATTTCAGCAGAAAGTCATCACCTCTGACTCGTGTTCTGGCCAGGTTTTATTTCTTCTCAGTTGTCACATATTCTTGCCCATATGAGAAATATACTGTAAAAGGTGTGATAGAAATATCAAGATTGCAAAAGCCACAAACAAAAGGAGCAAGCACTTTAAGTGGAACAACATACTGAGATACTGTCTTTTGACTGAGAATTTAATGAGATGAGAAACGTTTTAAAATGTATTTTCAATTGATTATTTCTTGGGAATTTTACTTCGGACATACAAAGCAAAAAGTATCTCATAAAATCACAAACAATGAACAAATACAACAGAGCAACACAAGTAAAAGTAACAGATAGTTAAATACATAATTGCCCGACATATTAGAAAAGGAGTATGAAGGAGCAAAGCCTATTTACTCCTACCACTTATTCACCTCAAACCAACAATAACTCATATATTTGAATGTGTGCGTGTAAATTGTTGTTCGGCTTTTGCGTTTGTCTTGTGGCTTTGACTTTATGTTTGCGTTGTGAGCTTGAAATCAAACTAAGGTCCCATTTACACAAGTGTCTCAAGCGAAAATGCATATATTTTTTTGTCATCTCAGAAAAGTCTGGCAGTTACACGGCAACATCTTTGAAAGTATACATGCTTTTTAGCCCCGACCTGACAGGCCTGCGTTTCAAAAATCAACATGCAGCGAAGATATTCAACTTTCAAATTTCATTGAAATTCTGAAGAACAGTCATCTTGTGTCACATTCTCCTGATCTCTCATTGTTCAGTTGGCCTCAGTATTTATTTCCAATTAACCAGATGGATTGCAAGATGCTTCAGTTTCCCGGGTGGATGGTAGAGAAGCTCTCCTGGGCCTCGTTTATGTGACTTCCTCCACTCCACCCCTCCTGCCGGGTGGAGAAACGTCCTCGGGCTCGAAAGCTGTTGCATTGATGGGTGCGCAGTGTGGCCGCAGTCGCACCCTGTGACCTATTCAGAAGATGCATCTGTGTGTGTGTGTGTGTGTGTGTGTGTGTGTGTGTGTGTGTGTGTGTGTGTGTGTGTGTGTGTGTGACTGTGTGCAGACTGCGCTGAATTGTATCAGTGAATTTTTTTCAATCTGGTGCTGGACACACTGGTGTGTGTCCAGTCTTATCCTGGGATTTCAGAGAAAGTATTAAGACTACACGCGCACACACACACACACACGCACACACACACACACACACACACACACACACACACACACACACACACACACACACACACACACACACACACACACACACACATGCACACCACTGTTTGTGTTTGAGGAGCTTTGATGTATTTATAGGTGTATTTACAGTTCTCTCACATACTGTGTGTTTATTACAAGTCAAATAAAAAAGTGGGGATTTTGTGTAGTGTGATTTCAAAGCATTGAGGTTACACACTGAAACTAAGATGTCAGGTTTCAGCTCGGGACAAACTTCCAATACCATCCACAACAAGTACTTTAGATCACCGTATACACACACACACACACACACACACACACACACACACACACACACACACACACACACACACACACACACACACACACACACACACACACACACACACACACACACACTCACACACTGGGTTCTGCAACCACTACACTTACTACACTTTCTACACAGTTAAAATTGTGTGGAACCTTGAAAATGGAAAATGACACATTTCTAAGCATATATAGTTGTTTCTATAGGTAAATATAACATTTGTACAGTAGGTTACATTAATTAAGTTCAATAACTACAATAAACTTTTTATAGTTTTTAGCTATTTGATCTCTTTGGACATCTTGACTAATTTTTCCTTTAGGAATTTTCAGCCATTGCAAAACGTTGAACACTCAAATTTTTTGGGCTGTTTTACCTTTTTATCCATTTCAAGCTATTTTAAGCTCTTTGTTTTAACTAGTTGGACACTTTTAGAATTCTCAGCTGGTTTTCCTTTGAACATATTTTTGCAGGTTTAACAATTATTTTTCTGTTTTGGCAGTGTTTGATTTTCACTGTTTTAGGCCATTTTAGCTGTTTGTTTGTTGTTGTTGTTTTAACTTTAAACATTCTTTTTGTTTCTCTTCACATATTAAACATTGAGGTAAACCAGTGTTGCTGACAGTGACACCATTTCAGTGAGTCTGTGCGAAGTGAACTCTCAATTTTTCTGACATTTCTCCCTTTAGCTAGGACATGTACAGAAGAGTTAGTGGGATGTGGCATATACAGTATTTTGTTTGACCAACTATTAAGCTTTTCCTGTCACTTTGAACTATAATTTTGTGAACGCTTTGGGGAAGGGAGCCACTCCAGAGGAGCTAAAGAGCAAAGGATGCGGTGAAACATTTACTGTATGCTTTCAATATTACCGTGAGCAGTGATCCTGGAGCCAAATATGACAAGTACGAGTGAAGGAAAAGATGCAATGGAATTGTCATCAGGATCATCTATATGACCCTTGTTTACAGTTTGCTGTGATGATGATGATGATGATGATGATGATGATGATGATGATGATGATGATGATGATGATAGATAATTACTTTATTCATCCCCGATGATGATGATGGAGCCCGTGAAAGCAGTGTTTTGTTTTTATGTTTTCCGTTACTGCCACATTTATGAGGAGCTCCATGATGAACTGTGTGCTGAAAAACTCGTAAATAACTTGTGTCATTTGTGACGTTGCATATTTTCCAGGTCTCTGACTGGCTAGGATGGCTTAATGGTCCTCGCTACACTGCCACCTACAGGTTTGACATGCTCATAGTAGCTCTGAACCGGGTGTATATGCAGTTTATTTATATGAATGTTTTTTTGTAAATGATAAGGTGAAAATGATTTATTTTTTGTAAATGTAGAGGGAGAAATACCCATTAAAAAAACAACAACAACAACAACCTGGGTACATGTAAATGTGGCCAAGGGGCAAAGGCAGGTTACACCCTGGCTCTACCATACAGTCCGTCACACTGAGGGTGAGTTCACATCACTAATCATCTTCAAATGTACATTTTTAATACTTTTGAAGAAAACAGAGCATGTGAGAGAGAAAAAAAAGTGAAAACAGTATAGTATAAATGTGTTTGTACACTGATCACCACATGGGGTCACACTTCTAGCCTTATTCTAATGAGTGTAATAATTTGCATGCAGTTCCTTACAAGTTCCCAGATCTGGAGGATACTACTGACAGTGTGTGCTTGTGTGTGTGATGAGGGGTTCTAGTAGTTGAAAAGCATCAAATTGGAAAACTAGAGGTGCTGGGACATGTTGTTGCCAGGTACAGACAGATTACGTCTTTGCTTGATGTGAGCAGAAATGGGGCGTTTCATTCAAAGGTCCATTAACATATGAATGCCGGCAATGTTGTGTGAGACCAAAGCAGAGGGACTGGACAGACAGCACAGAATGTGTCACACATAGAAACTTCTTGAATAATTCCTGTAGTGAGGTTTCTACTAAGTGAAACTTGTTTTTTTTCATCACATATAAATTAAAGGTGCAGAATGCAGAATGTAAGTCTCAATGTGGCCGTAGTGAGTCAGTAATCTTATTTGCTATTTTCTTAACTGCGCTTGTTGTTTTTTTGGTCAGTAATAATTACCCAGGCTAACGGGAGAAGACAGAAACATCACAGGATGTTTTCTGGTATTAAATTATTTGTAAATACTTTTGAATTGATAAGTGTTGCTCAGTAATCCTCATGAAGATTTTTGTCCATTTGGGAAAAAGTTTTGTCTAGCATTTTAGCTGTAAGTGCATTGTGTAAAACAAATAGAAATGTAATTTGATCATTTCCAATGTGAAGATGAATAGATTGAAAATAAAAGTTAACAGAATTGAATTACTCAAAAATATATTATCCCTTTCAATTCTTACATAAAAGTGTTAAGATTCACACTTTAAATGGAAACCAATGCACTCAAAGCCAGAAAGTCACTCAATGAACTCATGCTTTGGTGTTAAAATGGGGTTTGTAAAGTCAAATATAAAAGAAAAGGTTTGTCCTTTTCCTTCAGTGTAACTGTCATGAAGACAAAAGGCTGTCATCAAAGTCAGTGACAGATTCTCCCTGAAACTGTTGTTTTCGTAGTATTATAGTAACTTCATGTCAGATTCACACAATAAAATGTATTTTACTGCTTTACAAGCCACACCGCTGTAATATGGAGGTGTTCTGCTCAAAAAAAGTGGGAAAAATAGCAACACAACAATGTATTTTTCAGTAAAAAAAAATCTCATAGTTTTAATATTATCTTAATATAAATTGAAAATGCATTGGAGCCTTGGATGTCTTCAGCATGCACACTTTTGATTGAAAAGGTGCCGGTACGAGTCTGGACACATTAGTCCCATTTGACAGATACAATGAACTCAATCTTAGGCTTGTGGCTGTCAAGCGGAGGTCACGTTAATTTATTTCTTTGTGAAATCAGATCGATACTCCTCAGCAGCAGCTGTGGACACAACCAGATGACCTCTGCCATGAAGCGTCTCAAAGAATACGACGCTAAACTGAGTTTTGAATAGTGACTGACTAAGAGGTCTTAAGTCGATTACTCTTAAAACAGCTGAATGCTTTGCTTTAGGAGCAGCACACCATCTCTCCTTCAAGGCAATTGTATTTGTATTATCGTCAAGAACACTAGAAACGCCCAATTACTGATAAATCCTCCTTGCGATCCCCTTGGGGGGACCTGTTTTCTTTGTCATAAATGTGATTATGTGCATGGAGTCACAGAATTGGAAAAAAAGGGCTGCTGCGCACTCTGGACATTATATCCCCAGGTGATGTGCCTGACCTTGCTAAATATGCATTTACCCCGTGTGCTGTGTTTAATGCAACAATAAAAATCAATAGCAGACTTCCAAGAGAAGAAAAAACACGTCAGTATTATCCGAGGTCATCTGCAGGTGCTGATTTTAAAGGAATCCAGGACAAGTTGATTCAATTTATACTTGTCATCCAACATAAGGCCCAGGGGCCAAAACCGGCCCGCAAGAAGCTTTAATCTGGCCAAACAATCCCCCCCCAAAAAAGAAAAACAATTTCAAAGAAACTGGAGTGGAAAAAAATTTGCAAATTTAATTGGAGTAGCAGAAACACTGAGACCCGAGCTGAGATATCAGTGATGCTGAAACTCGCATTGGCCTCAAAGACAGGTTGTTAAGGCGAGTTGGTACAAATGTGCACAATGCAACAGTGATAGGAGGAGGGTTATTATTTTCACATTTCACTGTGTTTTGCCCCGGAATGTTTCTTTAAAATTGGCTTTGCTTTGAGATTGTAGTCATTTCCATCATAATTGTCTGTTTTTTGTGAAAACAGACATTTTCATCATGTATATACAGCAGCGCAACAAAGAGAAACTTTAAAGTTTAAATTTAAAGGTTATTTTGGCACTAGTTTACCGGTCTGGTCTCCTCAAGATGAAACTGGGCTGTTTGTGTCCCCTCAACTATAAAGAGTTTATACCCACCTGATTTAAAGCATCATTGTTACAGGCTTGTAGCCTATTGACCCTTGTTGGTAGTAAAATATAGGAGAGGGTTCTTTTGATAGTCACAGTCTGATTTCTGTTACAGATCTTTTCTTTATTGTACTGCAATTTTTTTCAGTTTTGTTCTATCATGTCCTCCACAAAACATCCTCATGTACACCAAACCCTTTTTCAGACGTATCAATATTGTCAAGAAATAAACTCCTCCCAATATTTTACGTGAAAAACTGGTGAATGAAAGCTTGAAACTTCAAGCTGAAGCAGCACCAGTAAACCCAAAGGGTTTATCCTCAGAGACAAAGAACTCAATACCGCAGAATTGAACATAGCAACTGCATTTCGCATATAGTATGCTATGAGTTGCCGTCCACTTTATTTTATTATTGTCCATGGATTTTAGTTTGAAGGCTTCAAATCAATCCAAACCTTTTTCCCTTATAAATCTCATACATACGGTGTCCCACACCTTTGTGGAGCGCTTGAAATTAGAAAAGCCAGAAAGTATTACGATCGAGTGAAGACTGAATCTCCTATTTTGCTTCTTTTACGCAAAGACGGATGATTTGCGATTAAAAACAACACATAGATATTGGCGAAAGGTGGCCGGGAAACAAAACACCACCGTGAGTGAAGCTGGATTTATAGCGACATTAAAGATCACGTAACCAGAAAGGTTACAAAAACCTGAAACGCTTGTGAATGGCAGGTCTGAACCGGAAACTTTTGGTGCATTTTCACCAGTCTCAACAGGATCAGCTGCAGGCTTTTATTCAAACACACACACACACACACACACACACACACACACACACACACACACACACACACACACACACACACACACACACACACACACACACACACACACACACACACACACACACATACACACATACACACATACACACACACACACACACACACACACACTCCACTTGGTTTAATCTGTGACTCTGAAATGCCTTTTCTGTGTCCACTGTGTCGTGTTCTGGCAAGCCGTCCATGTTTTCTTTTTCCTCCTGTGATTGTAACTTAGATGAAGTGGTTATAGACAATTAACTTGATACTTGAACAATCAACGCAAATGAGTTCCGGTCATTAAAACATTAAAGCGACTTTTCAATCATCCCTCCACACACGTTCTGAGATGCATCTTTGCCTCCATCAACTTTGAGTTAATGGAAGCAAAGTTGCACATGTACACATACACAGGTTTCTCTCCTCTGTGACGTTCTTGCCCCCCCCCCCCCCCCCAAAAAAAAAAAAAATCAAGTCCACATTTTGACCATCAGCACAAAGGTGAGATGCAGCGATGACCTATGACAGTGTCGGTATCGTTTCTACACCTTCAGCCTCAGCTAATTTCTCCCCCACTCTGCGGACCTTTGGGAGATCAAATGGCCATGACCTGGCCCGTGCCGGCGTCAGGTCTGAGGAAGCAGGCGGGTGACGGAATCAAGAAAGAACATTTTGGTGACCTGTTTTGATGACCTGCATGTTGGGACCTTTCTTCATATGCCAGCCCGCCAAATGACATTACACGTCTCTCTCTCCCAGTTTATTTGCTTGCCCTCTTATCTGTCACATAAAAGGCCCAGACAACCCCCCCCCCCCCCCCCCCCCACCACCGCCACTCCCCCACCGGTCAGGAGACGGACGATAATTGTCAGAGCTTTTCTAGGAAACCACAGGTAAGGGAAATAGACTGGCATTTATCCCCATTAGTTTATTGGTCAAGCAGAGGAGGCTGGAAGCCGGAAACAATCTGATGGCGCCACTCTTGAAGACCACAAGGGTGTAAATCACCACCTCAGCAACTACATTTCTTTTATGAATAAGATATGAAAAGCAGCGAAAGTTCAAATTATTCCCTTCGTCTGACGTTCTCACTAAACTATTAGACTTCATGTTCGCGAGCTCATGCTAATTGGCTTGTAAAGGGAAGTGGCATAATGGCGAAGTGGGACATAATTGAATGCTCTCATTAAGCCACTCACGTCGATGGTAATCAGACTCCAACCTTTATCCCCCCTGTAGTTATCTGGATCATGCTCGTCCGCATGTACTTGGAGCCTATATAAATGCTAATTGCTTTTTCTTTTTTTTGTTGTAATTGTACACATTGCCAAATGTTCCCCGCACATGCTCATAATGAGCGGCGGACCCACAAAGCCACGGCAACCTTTGTGATCACACAGATAAACGGCTGGTGTTAAACTGTTCATTTGGTGTAACCTTTTAGAACTGCGGCCGGCGAGAGAGCGCAGCATTATGCAGCTCATTTGGGGTGATGTGAGACTCCTGCGAGCCGGCCGCCACTGGTGGTGCAGTGGCTTGACCTTTCCAAACTACTCTCCAGGGGCACGTCTGTAAATGTCGGATCACTTCCTATTATGAGGAGAAAGTTATTCATGTCTTACGTTCATGTCTTAATTCTGGTTAAACTGCCTTTGTAGCGATCAGGTGCTTGTGATCCACCAACATGTTGCATATCTCTGAGCACAACTCCCAAAATATAGACTAAACCCTCTGGCTCTTGGCCGTCACATTTAACCAAACTCCTCGATGTGTGACCACATTACTTTTGCAGAACATAGATAAAATCCCATTACATTGATAAGAACATCGCGGTTCTAAGCTCTTTCTCTACAAATAATATACTGGCTGCCAACTCATTGTAAACAGATCCTTCTGCTCTGCCACTCACTGAAAGCAAATCAGGAAGGAAATTCACTGGCAATTACTGTAAAGCTCAGGAGTGAAAGTGCGGTTTTTTTTCTTCTACAGATTAATTAATTGTTGACCTGTTAGCAAGAGTTTCAACAACAAAGATTTGGGGTAGAAAGTTCATTTTTACAGGCTGTTATATTTGAAATGACAGTAAAAAAAAAAGATACAACTGTTTGATGCAGGCATTGGTTTGATATAGGATAGATACAGTATATGGATATGGAACTATCTGGAATTGAAAAATGGTTACAGGTTGTCATTTACTCATCACCATGGTAACCAGTCTTGCACCAGTGACTGGAAACTTGTGATTAATCACACTAAATCTCGTTAATTTACAATTTTAAAAGCAATAATTTGCATAGGTTTTGTTTACATGGATATTTGTGTTGTTTTCTATGTATTTGGTATTGATTCTTTTTGACAAAGTTGTGTTATTATTAAACTCATTTGTGAATTACTTTATTTTGTCCTTTTTTAAATGTAGTGTACAGTAGTACCGAGCAAAGACAAGTAGAAAGGATTCTGTGAAGCAAGAATAATGCCTCTATTATTGAAGATCTTTTTTTGTTAATTCACTGAGAAAGTGGGAGAATATATTACTTGCTCTGTGACACACATCACAGCTCTGAACATATGGTCTAATAATTGAGAAAGAAAGTTATGGCAGCTTGTGCCTCTCCGTGAGAATTTGAATTAAAGATCCATTGCTCATATTCCTCTGCGTGGCGGGAGTCTGTTGGTGGTTTAGTGACGCTTCCTGCCAGAAATAAAGGCTTCCCACTGTGATCAGGTCAGAGCCGGACAGTAAAGGTGAAAACGCTGATGAGATGAGCGTGAGCTCCCCGTGTGGATGTGCCGAGTATCTCAGTGTTACTAAATGAGTGTGGCCTCAGGTGAAAAGTGTGATGGAGCAGCTGGCTGTCTGTTGGGACCTTCAGCGCCGCTGGAAATCCAGACTGGGAGCCCCTGATGCATGTTTCAGGCTGTGGACAGTTCCAGGAACGTCAAGCCGCTTACGCTCCAGTGTTTGTGTGTGTGTGTGTGTGTGTGTGTGTGTGTGTGTGTGTGTGTGTGTGTGTGTGTGTGTGTGTGTGTGTGTGTGTGTGTGTGTGTGTGTGTGTGTGTGTGTGTGTGTGTGTGTGTGTGTGTAGACGTCAGCGTTATGAGTAGACATATGGTGCCAAGCTGAATGTGAAGATGTCCAAAAAAAGAAAAGAATAAAGTTTCAAGTTCTACGTATGTTTTTAAATGCACTTAGTTGCATTTACTTTAAATATATACAGCTTGTAATAATTGGTTTCTTTTTCTAAAAATTGTTCCTATAAATTAGCCAAGCAAATAATGTAAGAAGGTGAAATATACAGGAGGAAGTAGTGACAAAATGTGACCATTGAAATGAATACACAGATGTTGTTTGAAAATATCAACATGAGTTTGACGACAACTGCGAGTTTTGAATGTTAATAAAGGAACAAGATGCCTAACTGAGTTTCACTCTATTTAAATCTGTCTTCCTACAAAACGTCGAAAACGTGCTTTCCTCTGAATTAATTCGATGATTATCAGCCCTTTGATGCTCCTCGAAATACACCTGGGACACAGTCGAACCATTGAAATTTCCGACCTCACGAGTTTCTCAAATGAGGCGTGTGGGAAATATAAGATCAGACGCAAATCACGTCGAGGTAGCAGTGGGAAGGTCGAGGTGGAGGTGGAGTGCAGACTGAGCTCCTGATATGAGGCCAGTCTCAGCTGTTCGCCTGGAGACTTGTGAGGGAGCGGGAAGATGTTGATCCATCTCCGTTGAGGAAAAACCATGTGTCACCTCAACACATAGCCCCTCCCCCTCCTTCCCCCTCGCCATCCACCACGGCCACATGAGGACCCCGCAGACATGATGTTCTTCACCTCCTTCCTCAGTGTTGCGCAACATGACCTACTTTGGTTACGTGGTTCAATCCAGGGTCATCGTGGTAAACAGGACAGCTGGTTTATTATTGTAAAGGACCAAGTGGAGAGGTGATCCGGGTGAGATTATGGTCTCTTGATAGATAAGAATCTTTCCAATGTTTTGATTGTTTTACAAATGATTAAATGGGCTCTCCACATGTTGAATTGTTTAGCACAGGAGGCTGCAACCTGTGGCTCTTGAGCGCTTCTGTAGTGGCTCCCTGAAGCTTTCACTAAGTTATACCGAAATAAACATTTTGTCCTGTTTTCATTTTATTTGTACACGCAAAGTCAAGAAATTTTAACTATCGGCTAAAAGGGGCTTAAAAGACACACCTAAAATCAGAGAAAAACAGCGAAAATCACAAGAAATTAGGTTAAAAACAATGTTAAAATAGCTTAAAAACTCCCAAAATGACGATATAAAAAAAAATATCTTAAGATGGAAAAAAAACCCAGCTGAGACTGTAATAAAATGTACACACATCTTCCACTCAGTGAACATATATCAGTGAACATCAGGCGCTCAGCACGTGCAAAGAAAGGCCTTTATGTCAGATTATATTTAGTAAATGAACCATTCAGCGTGCGTGTGATTTTTTTTCTGGCTAAATAAAGTGGGAGAAAACAGGTGATGACTGTGACAAAAGCTACAAAATCTAGTTGATTATTTTGGGAAGAGAAAAAGTGGAAAATACTCTGCGCATTCTTCTTAGCACCAACTAGTGGCTTAGCATGAGAACTGCAATGATTTCCGTGTTCCTGGCATTTCCATGAGTAACGTTACACTGTGAACATAAAACTTTTCTGAAACAAAAACAGAAAAACAATGCGGCATAAAGACAATCATTCTGTAGGTAGTTTGAATCTTCTTTAATATTTCAGGACGCCTATATATGTTGATAATCCCAAACCTTCAGACAATTTACTAAACTGGGAGAACTTGATAGACAGTCTGGAGTCAGCGGGAGAAAGAGGATGAACGGCAGAATGAAGTACATGCCGAACGACACTACTCAACCTCACCCTGAAGCAGCTCAAGAACTTGTTCAGTCGCCGGTACATTCCAAGTGAAAGCCGGACTGATCAAATTTTACGGTCATTTAGAGCAACTGATGTCAGATTGTTCACAGCTGGGAACAAAGCATGAGCCTTCCCACTCAGTCCTGTCGCCCCTGAAACCTGCGCATCTGGTTGAATATCTTGCACTGAAGCCATGCAAGCCATTAGGCAAAATATTTTGCACATTGAACTCCTAAGAGGATCACTTTGCATGATTAAAGCACAAAATTGAATTATTTCTATTTCTATTTCCCTCACTGTTTCAAATCTACAGAAACTGTTACGGATTTTTCTCCGTACGTATTTCTATTCTAAATCAGCCCTAGATTATGTTTGCACTCGCATCATTTTGGACTTTCATTTTAGAAAAGTTTTGCCTTCACATGGCAATGTTTGAACCAAATAAAACCACATAATGAAAATTTGACATTTTCAATTGAAAATATTGTTGCATAAACGAGGTGGTAAACATTGTTAAGAAGATGCTCCCACTGCAGAATTTCTCCTCGATGAGATGAATGACACTTGACTCTAAAAGTATTAAAAACGTCAACTGTCAGAATATAGTTGATATGATCTAATAATACAAATGTACTTTTATTTGCATTCAGGGAAGAATCCTCACAACAGTCACATCAGAGTCCAATTCAGATTCTGTCCAATATCCTCTTGTGATTCAACTCCAGTTTGGCCATTAAGGAGTAATTTGTCAAATGCCAGTGCATCACACCCTCCAAAACGTCTTCCGAGACAAATGACCACGTCCCGTTGACCTGATTCAGGTGCTTTGGGTTTGCACATCAGCACTTTTCTTCACAAATCAACACTTGGCACCTGCAGGACATGCAGCATTTTTCTGTTGAGCTCTAATTTAAGTAGGTAACCATTTCATCCAGCAGACTTCTGAATCATTATTATTATAAACTTTTATCAAGACCATGAAGCCAATTGAAGAGGACGAAGTGAGAAAGTGAGGGAGCTTGGGAGGAATCGGCAAATAGAGGCTAAGATATTGACTTTTATTCCCTGTCATCGGTTCAGCTTTAAGAGCAAAGTATCTAACGTTTACCACAAAGCAACTTAACTACATCTTCATTACAGAGCAAATCAAGCCGAAAGACACAAGTATCGATTTATTTGCAAAGCACTCCAAAGGAACTCTCTTCTTTCTTCTATAATGATTCTTTTTTTTTAACCACGATCTTAGTTTACTGTCACTGTTGGAAAGAGTAAGTAAAGGGTCAATTGATTCATTCAATAATTATATCCCTTAAGATCTATCTCACGAGAAAGAAAACTGCTTGTGATACAATCTGCTCATATGTGGGAACTGTCCCGTGTGGACATCATTACAAACCTGCGGAGGAACACTGGGTCCATCCCCACCGCAATCCTCTTCAGAAATACCTCCTCCACCAAAGATTCATGAAGAAAAAGACAAACGTGACCCATATCCAGCTCTCTGTAAAACTACTGTCGGAGATTACGGATTACATCAGCGGCGCGACAGATTGGCAGGATGGGCGAGTGTCCAAGTTTGTGAGTTGAAGAGAACAGCTTGAAGGCTAATGAAGCAGTGAAGTGGATATCCTCTAGAAAAATATGTCAGGAGCTGCTCTCATCTTGCCGATGTGCTTAACTGAGCTCTGGCTTAATTCCTCCTTCGACGTACAAACCCTCCTTGGAATCTTTGGACTAACGAAGCAGAATAAACCCATTAACCTGTTGGACAACAGGTGAAAAATGCCAGATCACTATGTTCAGCATTGATCAAACTGGGGGAAGTCAGTTTAATAAGAGAGAGGCTGCACTCAGCAAAGTAAAATACATAAAACCATTTTTCACTTGTCACCTGCTACAAACAGATATAATGAGGAAACTTAAGCTCGGGTCATTTGTTACCGAGGTGCAGCATCACTTTCCAGCCAACAGAGAATCGAAGAGCCCTGCTGGCACCGCGCTGCTGATAAATGAGCAGGAAAGATGCAAACTATCCATAGTTCCTCCCGCCTGTCGTGTGTGTGCACTCAGCAGAGGCTTTAAGTGACTCTGAAAGGGAAGAACAGGAAGTGTACTAATTTAACTCCCATGGGGTCTTTCAGGTTTTTACACACCTAAAGAAAAGTAATAAGCAAGGTCCAGGAGCCCGAGGCGGGGGGGGGGGGGGGGGGGGGGGGGGCAAAGAGGGCTGACATAGGTCCATATGTCCAATGACAGTATGTTTGACTTCACAGAAAATCTCACAGAACCTGAGCTGGCACAAGGACTTTTTCATCAATAATGAAATCTGAAACAAGATTACCAAAAAAAATTACAAATTAATCGAACAATTTTCTGTCATTAATCATGATTAATCACATCTTTTCTACTCAAGTAATGGATACTTATTCATGGGAAATCATGGAATGAATGTAGACTCAACAGAGAACGTATATCTAAATTCAAAGACCGTTTGTAAAGCTTAGCACAGTTTAACAAAAGGAGAAAATAAACAGATTTCTCAAATCCACTAATAGAGATTATCTATTGAAACCCAGACTTATGGTAAAGTGCAGGTCCGATCAGATTTTGAATAATTGTAGAAACAAAGTTGTAAAATGGCATAAATAAAGTTGGATTAATACGCTGTAAAGTCCGCTGACACAAAAAGAAATGCACACACAGACACACACACACACACACACACACACACACACACACACACACACACACTCACACACAAACCATGGCGAGAGAGAGTGAGAACACACACAAACCATGGCGAGAGAGAGTGAGAACACACACAAAACACACAGACACACATACACACAAAAGACAAAGGAATAAATGGCACACACACATATACTGGAGACAGTGAGGGAAAGTGAGGGAGGAGAAAAATAATTTACCGGCAAAGTTCAAGTATTTCCTCCAGCTTTGGCAGTTTGGCTACTCGTCAGCCAACATGGCAACCGGTTGGTTTGGATGCACAGAATTACTTCAGTGGTCGTTAAATCTGGCTTTACAAAATGTACAAATGACTTTTGCTTTCTCCAACAAGCCATCAGGCAAGTCTTCTGTCTAATATTCCATCTCCCATAGTTACCTGGTATTCTGCCGCTCTGTAGTCTCGGTGCAGCTGCACAGGCTGCTCACAGGACCAAAGATTAGGGAGTTAAAAAAAAAACAAAAAAACGGAAATAAACAAAACTGCATTAATTGCGGTTAAAGTCTCGGTGCAACCCTGGTTTCAAATTTAATGTTCTCCCTGTGCTTGAGTGGGATTTCTTCAGGTACTCTGATTTCCTATAAGAATCTTAGACATGCATGTTAACGGTGGCTCAAAACAGGCTGTAGGAGTGTGTTACTGTGTGTCTCTCTAAGTTGGTGCTGTGATGGACAAGTGGCCTGTCCGAGATGTACCATGCAATCACCTGATGTCAGTTGTTCATGACACAAACCCGAATGAAGCCATCCAAGGAGAAAGATCAATGGATGCCGAAGCTCAGAGCATGAAAACAAGCTTATTTTTCATCCTACTCCTTTTCAGATATGTCGGGTCATTATTTATTTATTTTCACTTTGCTTTGCTGTTTGTCTATTTTGTTGTGTTTTTATTCTGGGTTTTTTTGTTTTGCTGTTGTTGTTCCCACATGTCCAAAATAAAGTAAAAAAAAAAAAAGAAAAAAGAACAAGGTTGACAATAAGATTTAATTATAAAAGTTCTGGATTAGTACACCACGAGCATGTGGACATATATTTACCACAATGTTTATTAGCGGCGTGTGGAGCAGGAGGAACTTTTCAAACTCATGTCCGTCTGATGAACACAGGCAGCGTTCATGACGAGAGGTAGGAAGCCTGTAACTTAATGCGAATTCATGAGAGCGGAGTGGTGGGAGCGACCACCCCGTCCACCCCCCCTCACGACAACTCTCCCGGAGTGATTCACTAAATGGGCTGCGGGGAGCGGCTCCCGGGGGAGACTTCCCAACAGAGGGTCACCTGGATGAGGAAATTCAATCTAAAACCTGACATTGTTTTATAGCGGAGCGGGGATAACAGGCAGTAAAACTCAGCATCTCAGTCTCAGCCCAGATAACTCCACTTGTAAAGGGAAACCTCACGGGGCCCAGGAGAGGGGGAGAGAACTGCAGGGGATTAATAAAGGGTCAGTACGAGTTTTCTGCCGCACACCGTCACCTGTTCTTCACTGTCTCTGGACAAATCTCACTTGGCAACTATGTAATAAGTCTGAGCAAAAGCCCCAGTTTATCTCCTTCTTTATGGGCATGAAACAGGTTTTTCTCTTCATATTACATGTAATAAGATTCCGAAGCAAAGTCTGACACTAAAACTGAGAAAAAGCAAAAAACACATTCACGGCCCAGTCGATGCAAATCTGCATTGTAGAGATAATAAAAACAATGACTATAAGATCATCTCATATTTGATGATTTGGATGCAGATTAAGGGATCTTCTGACAAAGTCTCATTAAAACTTTAAGATGTCTTGATTGAGGTCAAACTGAAATCCCAATATCGCACAAGTAATAAACCTTTTCGAGAGGCTTTACAATCATTAGACGCTTTAGTCCGTTCAGTTGAATAGGTTTCACAATTAGGCTTGCAGATATTACATAAAACCGTAACACTCTCACTGGATAATAAATCCACCTATCTGTACCCGTTTTATCTAATGTGAGGTCGTAGGGACTGGAGACGTCGCCGGCCGACAGTGGGCGATAGGCAGAGTACACCCTGAAAAGTTCACCTGTCAATCACAGGGCCAACGCAGCGAGATAATCTCACACCCACATGTTCACGATTTCATCATTTGCCAATGAATCCACCGAGCATGTTTGTGGGCTATGAGAAGACGGCAAAGTACGGCAAGAAAGGCTGAAAATGCAAAGTCCAAAAAGAATCAAAGATTTTCTCACTGTGAGGCGAGTGTGCCAACTACTTCACTAACATAAAACAGTCCGAATGATAAACATTCGTCCTCACTGTAAAATATTCATCTGCTATTTCCTATCCATATTTAGTTCAGAGGGAGTGGAAGTCAACAGATTGAACATGGTACAAAAGAACAAAAGAGTTCTATCAAAGGCAGTTTTGTTCCAAAAATATGGAATATTATACAAAATAAAGGTAGGAGTTTTTGCCAACTGATTTACATGATAATAAACTGCTTCTGAAAATGCTTGAGGTTGTTGCGTTTGTTTTTCCTGTGTTTGAGAAGAAGTCAAAACCAAGTTCAGAGTTGAGAGATGTGGAAGTGAGAGACATTTCATGACCTGACTCACCACAACTTTTATTTGCAGACATCATGATGAGATGATTAAACATAGGTTGAGACTGTTTACACAATAAGATTTTCAAGTGAAAGCAGAAAACTTTCATTCCATTTTGGGTGTCCCGTTTACACGGCAACGGTGCTCAGAGCCAATGAAAATAGACGTTTTTGACAACATTCTGACTCTCCAAGGGGTCAGTGCTTCATCCGATTGTGACCACAGGAAAACAAATATGGATGCAAACCACTTTCCAGCTGATCGATCTTGTGTGAACAGGGTTTAAAGTATGCAAAACCTAATTCGAATGCTTCTGTTTATGCATAATGTCACTGGTGATTGTTGTTCTTAGTCAATCACAAGCAAAAGGCACACATACAGGCTCATAATTAATCACATATTGACAGCCAATTCAGAATTACAAATGAACCCAAACTGAACTTTTGTTTGGGGATTGCAAGAGGATACAAACCAGAACCGTATGCAGTTTTATTTGACTTGTTTTCTACCTGTTGACAGAGTCGACCACTGTGTCTCCACTTTCAAGGTCGCTTTGCAAACCTCAATCTGTTTGGGGCTCCATTAAAAGAGAGGCTTTAAAGTGAATCAAATTCCATAAAAAATTCAAACAACGATAGAGCAATCAAAAACTCCAATCGGAGGATAGTCCAAGACATTATCAGCCATCGGGCCTGTCCAACTCAAGAGGAGACTTTAATATTTGAAACCCAGACCAAGAAGCACAGCAACCCTCGGACAAACAACTCAGAGCTGTTTTTAAACTTTCTAAAGTGTATTCAGAAAATGTTTCTCGCCTCCGTATTTCTGGATTTAATGGTATTAGGTAAAGACAGAACTTTAAAATAAACTTATGAACCATCATTTAAGACCATTAAGAAAGTCATGTGGGCATTCTGACAAAGTGCTACCAGAGATGTTGCATGTGACAGAAATGTCTTTGAGTAGGCTGATCTGTGCAAGACTGAATTTAGCATCTTCAATAGATTAATTTGCTGCCACCATAGCAACCCAATCGCACACAAAAAATAACTTAGCCTCTGTGAGATTTAATCAACAAGTGAGGTATTTATTCATTATCCAAGAAGCAACAGGCTCCTGAAATAACTTTCATGTTTGGATGTGTGGTAACAGGTTCACACCTCAACTTTTGAACTTGTTTATTGTGGACACTTAAAGGACAGCAGCTTCAAATCATGCTGCTTGGTAAATGATAGCTCTACAACTAAATCAGAGCAACGACAAAAATCAGCAGCAGAATATGCATTTTGAGACATGTCTTGAGCATTAACTTTCTCAAGCACAAAGAATAATTAAGAGAGAAAAGTTTAACATCACTCGACTCTGCAAAGAGTGAAAATCTCTTCCTGATTTCATACTTGTTTTAACAGTTACTCTTACATTTTGTGGGCAGACGCTACAAAGCCTACAACATTTATAACATCACTCACTTCTTATAGATATAATCTAATGTTCATGTATAAAAGATGACACCTTCTCAAGTCAAAATGCCTTGTTTTCACACTTCAGAAAAGTTTCATGTTTCCACGGCCATGTTTTGAAAACAATTTCCGCTTACGCGGAAATAGCAGAAACACTGAAAACTATTAATTTCTATGTTGGGCCACTAGTGGGTGCTTTTGGTTGTTCGTGTAATGAAACCACACACGCATGACGAAAACAATACTCAATAAACGTTAAATCCAACATTGAACCCTGACATTCATTGTAATATCTCGAAAAAAATGTTGATCGAGAATAAAATTGGTTGAAGTCAATCCCTGGATTGGCAATTTTAGATGTTCCCTGTATGCTTTGGGTCAAACAGACCATCAAGTAGGAGGTTGTGAAGAGGAAAAAAGTCGCAGCTTCTGGATTTAAATGCTTAATATATTTTGTACAAGTCTAAACTTTGTAATCTGGTGATGGATTCTTGCACCAAACATGATGAGAACTGTAACCGATACGAATCAATGGACTGTGTTATTTGACGAGACAGCCATTTGAGTGCAGCAGTTACAAAGCTGCCATGCAATGAAAAACCAACAAAAGCATGGAAGTCTGCCAAACCAAATCAATCCAGAGCGGTTGATAATGAACAGAGGTCATATGACAGTTCATACTACCGTCTTGCACAGTCACAGGGTTTTTTTTTTATCATGCACCTGAAGTACATAACCAGAGAAAAGATAAAAAAAATTTTTTTAAAAAGCCTGACTTTATGCGTTTTGTGACATTACAATTTACAGTTTGTGAGTTTGTGATTCACATTTACCGACACTGCCTCAGTCACAACGCATCAGATTGCTTATTGCTGTGATTTAGGACATTAATATTGTGGATTAGCAAATATATTCTCATAACAGAGAGTCACATTGTCGTCTTTATGTGAGGTACTGCCCTGTGTCTGCCTGCTTCACTCGGGCTTAGAGTAAATTCCACTTTATTAGACAGATCATCTGAATCAGGAGTGAATCTCCAATATGGAGTGCAGTGTTTGTGTTGGTTTAAAATGAAGCGGGGTGATATTGGATGCAGACAGCGTCCCTGTTTCTCTGTCGGGATACTCATGAGTCTCATATATCAGCTCAGTTTAGTTCTTTTAAAACGTACTGTACCTTCTCACACTGAATGGAACCTCAGCGAATAGAGCAAGGAAAAGGTGAGTTTATGAGCTTGAGCTGGTTATTAAGCTGTTTATCTTCACAATAGATTTACCGTCATTTCTCAGGAGGAACATACGCACATGACCACTGCTGATGTTGAAAATAAAATCACTTCCAATCACTTATAAAAACTCAACACCAGCTTCATGCTGAGCAGGGTCACAGACTGTATAGTTCAGTCTGTCCGAAGTAACATTCGATGATACGGTGCAAACTCTGCACAGACTTAAACCAAGATACTCTCACTGTCATGTGTCAGAGCTCACCACTGCACCCCCTAACAAATGCAGGTTACGTATGAATGTGTTTATCTGTCTTTCCGTGAGAGCTTTATTATTGGTTCCATGGAAACGGTTTGTGCAAAAGTCAGTCTGCTATTTATAAGACTTTCTAAACATGATATTTAAAATTTCTTTTGAAAATAACTTTGTGTGTGTAAATAAAATTAGCTAATTAATTATTATAAAGAATTATTGTTATATTGACTTATTTTGCCTCTAAGCAAACACCAGTTTTGTTCAATCTTTTGTTGCTCTGAGTTACCGACACACTTTTCCTATATTGCTATGGTAACGATCTCAGACACATAGTTAATGTGTTAAATGACCATTAGGCACCAGAAGTTACTGCTTTGTGTTTAATTAATGTTATTATAAATATTTATTATCAATACATATTTTTGGACCAAGTGTCTGAAAGGTAATCTATTATTCATCATATGTATTTTATGACAGTGATGTTCATAATAAAAATGGCAAATACTGTTTCAAGTCATTACTTTGGTAGGAAAGCTGTAAATGCCCACCATGGAAAATATGACAGCAGTTTTATTTTTTCTTTTATGGTCATCTGCCTCCAACACATTGTAGGCAAGACGAGTGTTGCGTCAAATTACAAGGCTTTAGCACCTAAAACATGAGAAATTTGAATCTCGGGCCCCCGTTCAAGCTTTCATTACATTTTTTAGTCTACGTTTACACGACGAGGTTGCTCATCCACGGAGAATGCAGAACCTTAAAAAAGAGTATTGTGGACCCTCTGTCATGGCCAGTCTTTGTTTCTAGCAGCCATGGAAGTGTAGAAACCATATGCTCATCAAGCTGACCTCTGAGGGTACAATGCTGACCACACACCATCGAACCAGGCCAGTTTATGGATCAGTTGTCATTGGTGTCACAAATCCTCCTGTGGTCATTACATTGATTGTCTCACAAAAGGAGCACAGAAAGAAAGCCAAGAAACAGTAAACAATGAGGTTGAATGATTCTCTCCATGGTTGCTTCTGAAAGGAGACGTTCACTTCCGTTTTTCATTGTTGGAAGAGTCACAAACTAAATACTTTTGAAATGTGATTAGAAGTAGTTTAAAACTAATACGGTTGTATTTGTCCTACATTGATGAATCTTCCTACATATATGATCTGCATACATTTGTATTTGGTTTATTTGTATGCAAAAGTGTTTTTTTGCAAAGACACAAGACAGAATTTATGACAAAAAGTGTTTTTTCAATCGACATAAAGCCAAATTAACATTGATTTTAACTGCCAGATAAATAAAGATTGATTATTTACTTTTTCAGTTTGTGTGTCTCTTCATTGAGTTATCTTGCAATTAACCTGCTAAATTCTCCTTTGGTAAAAAGTGTTGTGTGTCTAAGCTCAGTCTGCTGATGTTTGTCAGTAGTATATTTTATCAAGATGATAGAGCATCTTCCACAAACAATTGTGGTTTATGTGATTTTTCTTTTTTTTTCACAATTCTAGCCAACAACTGTAGTCCTCAGCTGTGAATGAACCAAAGTAGTAACGCTGTGGGACAGTGAGCTAAATAAATGAGCTGAAAGACACTATAGCACTCGGGAGAAGAAAAAGAGTCAAATATGTCTTTTGATCACATTCACATGATCTATTATTACTTTCAGAATATTGCTTGGTCACAAATCAAAACCGTCCAGTGCATCTTGACATTATGTCCGAAGAAGAAGAAGAAGAAGAAGAAGAAGAAGAAGAAGAAGAAGAAGAAGAAGAAGAAGAAGAAGAAGAAGAAGAAGAAGAAGAAGAAGAAGAAGATGTGTAATCACTGCCTGAACACTAAATTCCTCATAGTCGATCAATAGCTGAGCAGCAGGATAATGGATGTTTCAGACTCCCCTTTCTGATGTGTGCAGACCGGCTCAGATCTCTCAATGAATTCAATTCCTGTGTTTGAGCTTCATCACTATTCAAAGTGATAATCAGCTTTGAAAGGCTGTTGAATAAATGACCAGATGAAGTTCACCTTTTGACGCTTATATTTTCTTAGTTTTGACATCAGATGTGTAAAATCCTTAATGCTTTTAACAGCAGAAGCTCCACACTGAGAATGAATGAATGAATGAATGAATGAAGCTCAATGTCTGATAGCTTATAATTTAGTCTCCGTATCAGCTTTTGATGTGAACGCTGTCTTATGTAACAATAGGTTAGTTTTGGGCTGAAAGTTTCAAACTTGGAAAAAAAAAAATCAACTTATTAAGTCGACTTACAATAATATGAATATTCTTTCAAAGCAGCTTCCAACTATTTCCTCTCCCCAGATGCCACAGCTTCATGGATGACTCCCTCTAAAAACTGGACTGCCAGCATGTCATTGAAAGTTACTGCAGCTGAATCTGTGCACTAACTTCCAGATCATCCTCTGCTTTCTATTCCACACGCACATGTCTGCCGTCTCACACACGCAAGGTCAGCAAAGGTACATTTCTAACAGGAGCCGCACGACTGGAGTACACACATCGTTTCCTGTTCACATCTGGGGAAAAGTGGTGAACATTATTTCAATAAAGGTATCTCACTGGAAGATTGTAAGTTAGCGGTGCATAGGAAGTAAAAAAAAAAAATCATTGTCTTTCGGACAATGTGTTTTATTTACATTGGAGTTGATTACTATTCGGAATATTTTGTCTCAACTTTTCATGTTATTCAACAAAAAGAGACAGAAAGGCACATACACTCATATCTGAGAGCAATTCCGTCACTCTGGAGACCACCGTTGTTTTTGTTTGATCAAATTTGGGAATTAGAAATGATAAAGATCTGGATATGAACAAGATTTCTGCATCATTTCAGCAGCTCTTTGATTCTTTTTCACTTACTTAAGATCACTTTTTGAAGTCGATCCACAGTGGTGTCCACAGTACTTTACCAGAGTTTCCCAACCTGCCCAGTTGAAAAAAACAAAAAAAAACTGTGGAGCCTGTCACATCTTTAAAAGGCACAATATCACTCATCTACAACCAATCAGTCACTGAACTCTATAAGGTCTCCTCAGAGTGAGCATCTGGGGATGGACACACCTAACCAACCTTGGATGGAAATATGAAATGCAATACATAAATCTTCAATTTGTGAAAAGCATGGCCTAAATTTAATGTCAACTGGTACTCTCTGCCTACAACACAAAAGTATCAAGGACGCAAGGACCCGTTCAACATTGTTTGCACCTTTAATTACAGTTTTTCTTTTGGCATGGGAGCTGCACATTCCATTCTGAAGGCTTGTGTCTTCTGGCACAATCACAGATTGGAAAGCGGAGCTGCGGCCTCTCAGAGAGACAGTCTCGGGGGTTCCAAAGAAAAACATTTTTTAAAAAATCATCAAGTCATCTCACAGGACTGCTTTATCTTCTGTTGCCATCGTGTGTGATGTGGTTCACTTTAACACTTTCATGTGGGTTTTTTTTTTGTTTTGTTTTTTAATTTCCTGCTCCCATAGAGAATCAGGATTTATAAATCTTAAAGGAGATTTTCCACTTGGTCGTCTCATCAGGCTTCACTGTTTCAGTCTTCCCGTTTTGCCTGACTGTGCTTTTTGCGGCTTCTGAAAGGCGTTGGATCCTTCTCTGCATGGATGAACAACTGGTGACACACTTCCACACGCACCATAAATGTGTGTTCTGCAGGAAGGTAGCTGAGACCTCAGAATGGGTCTTTGTGTTCTTTCATGAGCCTATCATTGTCCATAATGCCTCCTCGCTCCATGAACATTCACTCGTTGCCCTTTAAAGTCTAATAAGAATGCAAGCTCCGTCCTTTTGTGTCACTTTCATCACGTATTTCCCTTTTCACCGGTAACGCTGCTCTGTGTGTTTTCTTACGATTGCTTCTGCTCCATGTGTTCAGCTCTAATTTCCAGGATCAGAGTGTCTGATATCAAATTAGCTCAAGCTGTGGTGTTATGATTCAGTCACTGTCATCATTCAGCTCTTTCTGACCACACAGAAGCATTCATTAGTTTGGATTTGTTTAGTCCGGCAACCACAGTGTGCTTTACTTTTTGCTCCATTCAAAAGATATGCACACATTAGGAAGGATTGTCATTGCGATTTGTAATCTGTGGAGTATGTATTCCTTATGTATTCCATTACTGGGCCCCGTGTCTTTGAGGTAGCATGGAAGAAACTAAATTATTCCACAATTTTGGAGACATATTGGGGAAATATAATCTTCATATGTCCCCATCTGAGTTTATGTAGAGGACAAAATAAGTTCAACTGTGCAAGTGCTCTCCTTGAGCCTCTCTAGTTACTGCCATAAATGTTAAAGAAGTGCTCGAATATATATTTACGTCAGCATCCAATTTGTTTTTAGTTGTGAAGCAGTATTGATGGCCGAGAACATGAATACAAACATTCCTCATGCCCAATATCCCCTCATACATGTATCAGCAGTCCTGATTGAAGAGAGCTGCAAATCAAAAAACAAACTAAATCTCCAATTTTCATACTGATCAACAGTTATTAGGGTTTTGGATGCGACGCAAAATTTATCACAGTGTTACGGATTCTTTCTCTCGCTGGTTTGTCAACACTGTGGAGCAATTTCTTGAGTAATTGTGAGTATGATACCTCATTTCGTCTTGTTTCCTTTGCTAACATTCCTTAGACTTTTCGTCAATTACTTCAAAGAGATCGGCTTCTGTTTACGCTCATTGAGTTTAGAGGAGACACTCACAGTTCATCTCGTCTCAATGTAACACGACCCTGAAACAACGACAGATCGACCACATGTCCTTAAACATCTTAACTTACAAAACATTTCACAATTAAAAACCATCAATTTACAAATGACTAAGATATTGTCAGAGCAGAACAATTTACGGTCAGAATAGAGCAGAAATATTTTATTAAACCCAGAGGAAATGGGTTTTTTCTCCACCTCTGACACCATCCTAGAGACTGGGAGCGGTGAGCCACCATTGATAAATTGGATGGTTGGTTGTTGTTTTTTTCTCTCAACTGTAGTTTTAGCCGCTCAGGACAAATATTTGTCTTTTTCTCTCCATTTAATGTGAATGTCCCATAAGGTTGTAGTTGTTTCTATATAAAGTTAAATAAGTTTAATAAAACTGAAAATATTAACATTCATGATACACTCTTTGTTACTATCATTGAGGAATTAATTTGGCAAATTATGGATGTAACCAAACACATGCTGAATACCTGCTGTGGGATTTCTGTCATTGGATGTCTCATTAAAACAATTAATAATGACCCAGTCATTCATTTATCCATTCATCAAGTTTACAAGAGCAGGAAAGAAACATGTTCTGTTTCTTCACAACTTCTTGAAATGTCATTACTTTAGGAATACCTCCAGTTGGTCCTTGCCTTGTGGCTGGACGTTTACCTGTCCAACATGACGGATCACATCGTGGTAGGATTACAGTTCCCATTTACACCCAGTAGAGCCAATTTTATTCTTTACAGTGAGGTCATATGATGAAGTGTCGGCTTGAGTAAAAAACCTCCAAAAACCTTGATGTCAGACAGCCATCACCTTGTGGTGACGATCCTGGAAACTCCCAACTACTTTAAGAACTTAGATATTACCAGGAAAACAACAGACAGAATGACACTTTAATTTAAAAAAATGTTTTTAATAAAAGAGGTATTACAGCATATAGAGAAGGTCAGTGTAACTCAAATATTCAACATTGATAGAGAAGAAGAAGTTTGGACGTTTCTTTTGTTGTTTTTTTCTCCCCCTTCTTTTCAGCTAATACGTCTTCATTTGAAAGCTGACATGAGTCCACTACACTCACAGCAGTTTTCCACAGTACTGTAAGGCGCTGTGACATGTTGTGATGAATGTAATTAATTACGATGGCGATGGAAGGCAACCTGGCGCCCCGCTCCTCGTCCCCGCCTGCTTCTCCTACCTGGAGAAAAGCAGCCTCTCTGCCTCCCTCCGACTGTCCTCACCAGTTCATCTCTATTAGGGAGCAAATGAGCTGTCGAGCTGCCCGCACCAGCGCTCCAGCAAACCCAGGATGGGAGTCTGTCATCCCGAGGGGCTTCCGTCAACCCGCCATGGGCATGCGCCTTCCTCTCAAAGCTGATTGATCAAAAGCCTCAATGCTAATTGCCTCTTTAGAAAAATAAAAAAAAGAGTCGGCCTTTAAAAGCCACTTAAAACCATTGATTAAAAACTTTGCTGTGTAAACCTGTTCATTAGCGAGGCTCTGGGTGATAGCGTCGGACGTTGCTCGTGAAACGTCCCCGTCGTCTGGGCAATTGTATAATATGACCCAGAAACAGAGTCTGGCAAGTAAACAGCGCTCCTGGGCTTCGCCGCTCGTTTGTCTTAATCCAGACGGAATCCTTATCCTTCATATGCCTTTAATTCTCTCACTTCTCATTTGCTCTGTCGTCAATACAGCAGCCGAGGCACGGTGGCTGGCAGCCAAGGAGAGCGGACATCGGCACTCCAGCCCCTGACAAATGTCCTCAGGAACAAAACATGAATGTTTTTCAGGAAAGTGAAGAGAATGCAAATCGGAGTGGATGCAGAGACCTTGGTGCGACGTCACAGGCAGACGACCCTGAGTGGAGCTGACCTTTGGGCGTCAGAATAATCAGTCAGCTCGACTCTGTGGGTCCAGCACAGCCCAGTGTGTACTGACATCAGTCCACATCACGCTCACTGCTGACACGTACTAAAGACTTTTACTCGGTATGTTTACAGTGTTTTTCTTCACGGTGCTTTTAGTTTAATCTCCCTGCCTCCTCCAAATTAATATAATCCCTTTACATTGACTTAATCTGTGTCAATTAGAATTGCTCCTCTCTGGCAACTGCAGAATCAAAGTAACTCGTCCAAAAGACAACATGTGCTACGAATGTTAGACAGGTGAACTTTTGGAGTAATCCAAGCCAGGTGTTCAGGCCTGTGTGGCCTGCAAAGTGTTTTCAGACCAATGAACGAACTAACTACCTGGACACCAAAAGATCTGCGGATTAAACTCTCCTTTTTTTTATGTGTACAGGTATTTTAAACACACACCAAAAATAAGTACATCTACTACAAATTAAAGCTGCTTGCTAATTTTACAATGTGATGATGTAGTATCTTGAAAAGTGCTATATGAATAAAATGTGTAAAAATTATTAAAAAAAAAAAATTATAATAATTGATGAGAAATTATCGAGAAATTATCTTAATTTGATGGATTTCCTTTCAGATTTCTGTAAAAGGTGAGCAACCCACTATGGAGCGACATTATGGTATATTACTTTTAGGCAAATACCTTGAACATGATGTCCTCGAAGCAATGGCAGCATCTTCAAACAGAAGGCTAAACATACCAACAGCATGGATCTCAATGTAAATTCAGAGGTTACTGGAAGATTTTTGGTATATTTCACCTGAGCTACAGTATCAAGGCCACCTTATAGAAGAAATACCGTTCAAAATAAACTCTTGTACATCAGGAGGCCACACTTGTGTTTGTCGAGCTGCATCAGTAAACAGACAATGAAAGATGAATTTACAGTCTCGTGGTCTGTGTCCACCCCCCTCCCTCCCCAGATTAGATCACGACGCGCTGATGTCTCGGGGCAGCCGGGATGCAGCGCGTTATCTCACCGCCTCATGTTGATCGCTTCTCTTTTCATCAGGCAACAAGACTGATTCAAATCCAGATCTGTAAGGTCACACACACAACATCCTCATCAGCCGTGTGAGATGCAGCCTGCAGCGTGTTCAGGAAGTCAGTCATCTTCTGCCTGCGCCCATCAGATATTTACAGTATGGACATCTGCGTCTCAGGCCACAACAATATATGACCTCCAGCTCACTTGCCGGCAGTGCTAAACATTTAGCCCACGTCAGCTGTTGAAATGTGATGGAAAAGAGACAAAAATCTGGTATCATACACCGAGTAGAATGACCATGTCGTCCTGGTTAAACCTGCTCACAGAGGCATTAATCGAAAACTTAAGAGGATCATCATCTAAAACCCTACAGTGTCCACGAAGGTTCTTTACTGTCCTGTCTCTGCCCACGGCCCGAGACTCAGGCCAAAAACAATGTTTTGCAAATCTGGTGTTACAAACGTTTCCCACGGTACCTGATACTTGAAGTTAAATCAATTGTTTGCATGCAACCAAAAAGGCTGACTAGAACTTGGTCACAAATATTTACATTTGGATTAGCAGTGTTACTCATATGTGTAAAATTGTTCACATTTACTGTGTTTCTTCACATTCTTTATCTAACGTATGTTGTTTTCACCGTGTCACCGTGTCTCAAGCCAAGTCAAGTTCTGAGTCTTAACTTCTTCTTTTTTTTTTTTTAATCGAGTCACAAGGCATGAAAACCGTGACTTCAGTTCATTCTATATGGAGTTTGAATCGGATATATCAAAGTAGAAACATCACACAGTGTGAAAAGTAGTGAAATAACTGTATTTAATGAAGCAGAGTATTGAAAAAAAGTTGTGTACTTGTTGTTGACAGAAACCTCCTGATCATTATGTTATAATTTTCTCACTTTTCAGCTTTTCAGTCCAGGTTCCTCCTGCTCTGATTCAAACACACAATGAAATGCAATACTAATTTTGTTTGAGTTTTATATTCAAGTTTGGCTTTTTTTTGTCTGCAAACTTTTTTCTCCTTCCTGTGTTTGAAATACAAATGGTTAAAAGTCATGTTTCCATCTTTCTATCACAGATCACAGTGTCTGACCTCAGGGGCATTTCAGTTCTGGAGCAGGATGCTGGGGAACCTTCATGAACTTTCTCTTGGTGTAGGACGCCATCTAGTGGCCGCAATGATGTCACACCCCTCCTCACTGGGTTTGATGATACACTGTATTGTCACGTGTTTTCTCAACTTTCCAAATCATTGAATTCAGGTGCACGAATCACTTCTGTGGCCACAGCTTAATAAAATCACGCAGCATTGACACTCGTGAAAGAACGTGTTTCTCGAGCTGAGTTGACTTCCAGCGTGGTGCAGTGCCAAGATGCCACCTGTGCAATAAGTGCAGCTATGAAATGTTTTTAAATGAACTGTCATTACAACTATAACAAAGTGGAAGTGACTGAGAACAACAGCAGAAAGAAAGAACGAGACGCCACTCAAGTTTATATACGTGTGAAAGCAGGTGAGCAAATACTTTTGGCAATATAGTGCATATTGGATTGAGTATTAAGATCAGATTGATGCAGTTGGCTTGTGAAAATGTTAACCCATGTTCCTGTTCATGTTTGTCAGTGTACGTTCATGATTCTCTCCTGATTACAACTAGAATCAATATTTAAGAAACAGACTGGAAAAAGAAACACGGCAACTTGATTGATGCTGAACAGGAACGTATTGAAACAAACATTCATCCGTCCAACCTTTTCATGACTTCATCTAAATCAGGGTCCATCACAGTATAATCACACGTATTCACACTTCTGGGCAGTAAAGGGTCGACAGTGAACTGTGGGGGGAAGCCTGGGCTCAGGGAGAAAGTGCAAACTAATCAATAACTGCACTGCAGTTAAGATCATGAACATCAACTATCATAAGGTCTAATTCAAGCTATTGATCATCTACTGTGAAGCTTGTTTTTAAAAAAAACAAGCCAAAAAAACAAATAATGGTATTGTATTATCCAGGTAAACAATTACTGTACTGTACAAAGGATTTATTGGATAAAAAAAAATTGTACATGTTATATAATTCTCTGATTGTTCTTCATCTGACCAAATTCCCGTGACACAATAGATTGTAGTATTCTACAAATCATGTTTAAATCTTTTTTTTTTTAAACTTTACAAGTTAATGTCCAGAACAGATTAAGAAAAAGAGAAATTAAATATAACTTAAAAAGAAATAGATCTTCATTAAGCCAAGATGAAATAATGGAACGCTGCATTTCAATAAGAAGGGGGCAAGTTATGAAACAATCTAGAAACGGAAGTAAAATAATCAAATTCACTCTAGACAAATCATTGAAAGTGTTTTCCTTTTTAATGTGAAATGATTTAATTAACTGGTGTCCAAATAGTATTCCACTGATTCTGAGTTGAGATGTTGTGTGGTTTAAGTGGCTGTTTTTATAAACTCCTTTGTTAGTTTTATCTACTTGTTGTAGTTTAATTCTTTATTATATTTATTTTCATCACAGTAATGTTTATTGATGTGGAGGATTTCCTCTACAGTCCTGCTCACTAATATTGGCCAGGTACTCTTTGGCAATCATTCGTTCCTTTAATGTCTGTTCCTCAGCAAATAGTGTCTTCCTTCGTTTTTGCCAAGTTCAGTGATGCCAGTAGTGACGAGCAGGACTGGAAGAGCCTTGAGATTCTTTCCTGCAGTTAGGTTTCTAATCATTTTAATTTTGTACTACATTATTTAAATGTGCAAAAAGCAAACAAACAAACAAAAATAACAGTTTATGATGATGATCCTGCCTTGAATTGAACCTCAAGCTGTGACCCCTGAGCTGTGGAAGCTGTTCTCAGTGTTTACCAGAGGGGGGCGCTGGAGGACAGAACATGCTGGTTTTTGGCCTCACATCAAGTTTGACTTCTTTTTATTTACTTTCTCTGAAGAATAACCCTTGAAATAGTGAAAAAATGCCTCTATAAACAAGTAAATAATATTAGAGTAACGTCAAATCAATTATTTAAACTAAACAAATTCCATGAAATTTTTAATGAATGCAATGTAAATAAAATGCAATGTTTTTTTTTTTTGTTTTTTTTTTCTTGTTGCGTGTATTTGTGCGGTGGTTAATGAGTGAGACGGTGTGAGGAGGCCTCAGAGGACAGAGGAGCAGCAGTGCGCATAATGTGCGTCTCTTTATACACACCCTGCGCGTTATCTCTGCTGCAGAAACCAAACCTCTGCTCCTCTAATTCCCTCCGAGCCCCGAGCAGATAACATCATCTGTACCGTTTATCAGCTGCACCAGAACCTGTAGTCATGGAATTTACCGAATGAATAAATCAACACATCGTTCAACAGGTTTTTTTAAAAGCATTATTATTAAGATGATCAAATTGAAAATATTGCAAATATAATATTCATAATAATTCAGGATTCTTTTAAATGATCACTGTGGCTATTTGATGCTGCGGGAGTGATAAACTCCCGTGCACATCTTTACTTTCCCTTCGCTCGTAACAAATCTGACTTTAAGAGTTTAAACTTTGAATTACCTTTAAATTTAGGAGATAAAAATTCAAATCATCCATTCTGTTAAATTGCTCTGATGGCCTCGGTGACGGGCTGTTTGGCAGCTGCTGTCCCACTGGCCGCAGATGGAGTGGAAGAAGTGCCAATCTTTCCCTCATTGATCTCCCTCCGGGTCACTTCTAACTGCTTGATTCAAGGTGCTGACATTTTACACTGGAAACATAAAATAAATAAAATAAACAAAAGCAACCCTTGTCAAGCGTATCCTCTTCAAAGTTATTGGGTATTTATTTTTTCCAATATCCCATAGTGATCATTTTGGAAACACCCTAACGCACCATCATAAAATACATGTATATAATCAGTGTGTGTGTGGGCGTGTGTGTGTGGATATAAATTAGAAATAGAGGGCCATTTGCAGAATTAGAAAACGTGTGTACTGCATCCCTTCAGCCCTGAAGAAATACAGTCAAAATTGTGAATCACCTCGCGTTGAAAACCTTTTAAAATCCACAATCTTTTTCCCCGGTGAGCAAATGGGCGGCAAGGTGCATTTGCTGAAGCCTTTCAAATGCTAACATGCGCCCATATTTCACTCTTACAACCTCCTCGCATCTCCATAAAATATTACAGCACTCAGAGTGATGACTGGGTGACTCTCTCTCTCTCTCTCTCTCTCTCTCTCTCTCTCTCTCTCTCTCTCTCTCCTCTCTCTCTCAAAACACACTTTCACCCTAAACAACGCAGTTTGTCTGAAAACACACATATTATCTCATTCAAATAAAAACACCACAGCAGCAGAAGGTTTTTTTTTTTTTTTTTACATGATCTCTGGAAGCATGTGACTGTTTGTGCTCTGCAGGTCTATTAACAGGGAATAATTGGAGACGTTCAGGGTGGAATAAAGTGGATGAAATTGTAATTTTATGAAGCAAACAAGGGAATGAAAGGGGTTTTCTTTCCTCATTCGTTCGATAGAAATAATAATAACAAAACATACTGGGAACAAGATTCTAATTGGAAATTAAAAATGTAACATAAGTTAAATTGAAATTTTTTTTTTACGTTGTTGAAAAGAAGATGTTTCTTTAAATATCCGTGTTGTTTCGAAATGTGTTCTTTTAAAATTAATAAGGAATCATTCCTCTCCCGTTGGCTGTAATTTCTGCAGCAGCTTTTGATATGAATGTATTTTATGTCTCAAAAGTGGAAACAAATATTCCCTCCATCATGAACAGCACCGGGTGGTGATGCGTTCATGGCTCCTCTGACATGTTGACTTCAATACAGTTAAAGTCCTTAATGAAGTCGAAGTAAATATTTGAATACATACAGAATGACACAAAACACCTTTTAAGCTGATTTTAGAACCCGGAGTTGAAAATAAAACAAAAAAAATGTAATTTCTCGCAAGCATAATTTGTCAAAAATATTAGACTCGCATAAGCGAGTGAGCTTAATTTATTATGAACGGAGTCCCTATGCTTTTGGAAACATGTTTCTGACTGCATCCATCATAAATAAATAAATGCAGTCAGTCCTAATAGAGGCGGAGAAATCAGATCGTGAACAGTCTCGTTTCCGACAGCACGTCAAGGCAGCACTCGTCCGGCACGGCGTCCAATCACAGCGCCGTCTCAACGAGCCTCGTCCAATGGGAATAGAGCGCGTGCAGGTGGCTGCTCTGTTATCAGCGAGTCCAGCTCGTGTCCCGCCACAAGACGAGTGGACTCGTTTAATGGTTTCCGTCAAAAACCCACAAAAACATCCTCCCGGCGGCCGACCTCCGCGACGCTCCCCGCGGCGGCCGCAGCAGCAGCCCCCCCCCCCGCGGCTCCGCGTCCCCAGAGGGAACAACTTCACCCGGGCTCAAGTTGCTCCTCCTCGGCGACACTCCTGCGGCTCCTCCGGGATACTTTTCTTTCAGTTTTCGGGCTAAAAGCGGCTGCGGAAGCGGCGCGGCTTCGGAGTTTTTCCCCAGTTTTTCTTTTCTTTTTTTCTTTCTGTTTTCTGTTTTTTTTTTTTTTTTTTTTACCTCGAAAGTTCGCCGGTTCATGTCCACAAATGTTAGCGGTGGGGCAGATGGAGGCTAACCGGCAGAGTGCGTTCGTCCTGGGAAGCACCCCGCTGGCGGCGCTGCACAACATGACCGAGATGAAGACGTCGCTGTTCCCGTACGCGCTGCAGCAGAGCCCCGCGGGCTTCAAGGTTCCGCCGCTGTCCAACCTCAACTCGCATCTGGCGAGCGGGACCCCGCACGGGATTAGCGACATCCTGGGGAGACCCATCACTACCGCCGGCCAGCTGCTCTCCGGCTTCCCGCGGATAAACGGCCTGGCGACCACCGCGGCCGCGGCGGCGGCGGCGGCGGCGGGGATGTACTTCAGCCCGGCAGTGTCGCGGTACCCGAAGCCGCTGGCCGAACTTCCGGGCCGGGCGCCCATCTTCTGGCCCGGGGTGATGCAGGGCTCTCCGTGGAGGGACCCGCGGGTCCCCTGCCCCTGTAAGTCCCCAGACTTTATTATTTTTTTCCATTTTCATTTTACACGTTTTCTAAGTTCCTCCATGCATAATCAACTTCTTCTATAAATCCTCCTCCACCCGGAGCTTTGAGCCAAAGCGGTAAAAACATTATTAAGCGTTATATGGTGACCATAAAAAGTACATTTCAGCTGCAGAGAACATTAAATTTTAACGTGCTGGGACTTTAAAACCTGTGTAATAATAATGATATTAAAATCTATAATCATAAAGAGGCCGGGTAGTAAAAAAAATCCTCCTAACACTGGATGTTTTTTTTTTTTTCCTTTTTAAATTTAATATAATTTACCAACCACACTTCCACTCTATAGTGACATGTTCTTCTCCCTCTCTTCTCCTTCAGCTCAGACCAACATCATGATGGACAAAGATGGGAAGAAGAAGCACTCCAGACCCACTTTCTCAGGCCAGCAGATCTTTGCTCTGGAGAAAACCTTCGAGCAAACGAAATACCTGGCGGGACCGGAGAGAGCCCGGCTGGCCTACTCGTTAGGGATGACCGAGAGCCAGGTCAAGGTAAATACCAACTAAACAACTTGTTTTAATCAAGCCAGACGGAGTGTGTGGATTTGGAATGCATTTGTTGCAAATTGGCCAGTGAATTGTAGAGTCAACTCATTGTCTTAGAACAGAACTGATCCGTATTGGTCCTCCTCCTCCTCCTCCTCCTCAGGTGTGGTTCCAGAACCGGAGGACCAAGTGGCGGAAGCGGCACGCCGCGGAGATGGCCTCGGCCAAGAAGAAGCACGACTCGGAGACGGAGAAGATGAAGGAGAGCTCGGACAACGAGGAGGACGACGAGTACAACAAGCCGCTGGACCCCAACTCGGACGACGAGAAAATCACGAGACTGTTGAAAAAGCACAAGGCCAACGGCAGCAACCTCGCGCTGATCAGCCCGTGCAGCAACAGCTCGGACACCTTGTGATGTCTCGGCGCGTGCACCTGGCACGTGGAGCGGGGCCGTGCGGAAAAGAAAAGAGAAAAAAAAAAAAGAAAGAGAAAAAAAAGACGCACGAGTCCGGACGCACTGCCTCTGCTAGAAATATATATATTAAAAAAAACGACATAAAAGAAATGAAAAGAGGCTGCATCCGAACTGATTTGCAGACAGACTTTATGATGCAGCGCAGATGTGACTCCTTCCACAAGAGGACGAGTGAAGGACAATTGTTGTTGGGAACGTTTTTACGCATCAGGACGGAGTTTTAACAGCAGGTGTAAATGTATCAGAAAACATTATTATACAAACAAACTGTCCGGATCAGTGTTGTGCTCGTTAATAGGACACGTTTCCTTTATTTCCACCTGCAGTTCAAAACGACGCGCCTCCAGGAGTCAACAGTTTTTTTTTTTGTTTTTCTTCCTTCAGCTTTAATGTGATTTCAAGTCTCACTGATCCGGATCCCACACCGCATGTTTTTGGTTTTGTTTTTGTTTTTCTAGGAAGAAAAAAAAAAAAAAAAGCAGGCGTGACTGCGGCCTGTGACGCTTCTAAAGCTGAACATGCAGGGTATCTGTCGATGCACCGTCTTAAAAGACGACAAGATGGAAGGAGAAATGTCTGAGCGAGTTCCTGCTGCGACGCGCAGCTTCCAGATTGTAGATAATATTTTTTACTGAATAACTTATGTGGTTTCAAAGTGGAGACGTGGCTGCTCTTCCTCCTCCTCCTCCTCCTCCTCTTCCTCCCTTCGGCCTTCTCCAACTTCTATTTCAACTCTCAATTCAGCACCGGCGCACAAATGTATAGATGCAAAAACATAAAAAAAAAAAAAAAATGCTGTAAATAATCCCTGTAAAGAAACATAAAAAGCAGCTTGTTTTAACGACGTCAATTCACGTTCTGCTTTGATTTGAAGGAGTTTTTACGCAGCGGTGAAAACCCGCAGCTTCTGTCGGATCTAAAGAGTCTTATCGCTTCCTGAAGGTTCCAGGAAGAAAAAAAAACACTTTGTATAATGAATAAATTATTTAACAAGCATTATTATTTTTGTTTTAGTATTATTATGGAGTTTTGTTTGAATGTATGGGCTTAATATAAATTAAAGATAAATCAATGACTGGATAATTGAATTTCGTTTTTGGAAAAAAAAGGAATGTTGACGGTTTTTAATGTGATGCAGGAAAAAGAGAAAATGGAGTAACGGATGACAAATGTATTACTGTAATAGTTTCATCAAAACAGTGTTTCATTTACTTGCAACCATTTCTTGAATCTTTTTTATTCTCATTTTCGTTGCAGGCAAATTTGTTTTAAGAGAAAATCTATATTTACATAAAAACAGCAAATTAATGTTTACATTTTTACTAAATGTTTAATTCAGATACAGAGGGTAAGAACTAATATTTTGACATTTTGATAATTAAATATTTTCTAATGTAATCAAGTACATCAGTATTCATACGCCAGTGCAACTTTTTTTCTGAATAGAATCGAAATAACCAAATTTTTAATCAAAGGTTTTGTGTGTATCAGCTATTTAGTTGATCCGTTTTCTTTTTAAGGGTGAATTTATTTAAAAACCGAACCTAATTTATTAATTCCATGTTTTATATTCATTTGTGCTTCTTTAATATTATGAATCCACTTGTAGAAAATAGTGAATTAATCTAAAAAAAAAAAAATCAACCTTTTTTCTCACGATTATTGTCATCATCCGTTTCCAACGAAGCTGCTCAACATCTTCACAGAGCATTTAGTGGGTTATCTATTGAAGGAAATTAACAGAATATCAGGGTTGAAATCTTAAATGTTCAGACGTGGAGCCTGTAGCTGCGCCCTCTTTGTCGGTAACTGGTACTGCAACTGCACTTCCCCAGCCAATCAGAAACGAGCTCCTCTCCACCTGCTGCTGGCAGGAAGCTGAAGACTCAACATGAACAGACACTGACAGACACACGGCTGCTCTCATTCTGCAGCATTCGCTCTGATTTTATTGGATTTGAGGGTTTTCAGTAGAAAGTGTTTGATTAGAGGTTAAAATGTCTTCGTTGAAAAATGTCCTTTTCATATTTCTATTCACTGAGAAAATATAATCCTAAAAATATAGGATAAATATAGTTTCATGCATATTTTCCACAAATACTTTACTTCTGTAAAACTTGTTTTTTTGTCCCAAAACATCGAGTTATCTACGAGTTATTGATGATCCTGTTTTATGAAACGAAAGACAAAAAAAAAAAAACCCAAACGAGACAAAACCGTGTTTGTCGATAAACATTTCTGTAGGGATTTTCTCCAAGTGGAATCCAAAAGTAGATGAATATAGTAGATAATTAATTAGAAGTCAGAAGTTAATGTTTGCCTTGAAAACATGAAATCATTCATGCATCTTTTTCAGTTGAAATGAATAGTATTGACTTATTGCACGCACATCAAATGTCAAACCTTGTTTTTGTTTTATTCTTTTTAAATTTAGACCAAAACAAATTACATTTTATCTGAGCATCATAAATTCAAATGTTTTTTTTTTTTAATGAAGGCCATCATTATCACAATTAAAAACTGATTTCATTTATTTATTGGCAGTAACTTAAAGTAAGTAAGCTTTTAACCCGTTATTTTTAGATATTCATGAAACATACTCTCAGTGAATTAAGTAAACTTTAAAGGATAATTTAGGCCTCTGTTTAATTTTGACCCAGTGGTGACTTATAACGTATCTAGTTATAAACAAGCATTTTGGCAGTAATGAATTGATTCTTTATCTTTATTAAATGTCTTAAAGAGCCAAGAGAGTGTACTTTTTAGGTTTTACAAGATCAACCATCTGCCATCAAACAATATTATGACTCATTTTGCACTTTTTAAAAGCTCAAGCTGAAGTTTGAGCAGAGCAGAATTTGAATTTAATTTATTTTTTCCACAGTGCCTAAAATCCACCTCAACAGATTCAAGTCAAACTTAAATCTGTAGCAGCAGTGTGAAGGTCTGAAAATGGAAAATATTAGCTTTCTTTTGTGTACTTTAGTTAAATCTTTATGGAAAGAAGCCCAAGGCAAAATAACTGGAGTTTTGGTATTTTTTTTACAGTTGAAATGAATGAATTTCTCTCTGAACAGTAAAGTTTGTGTTTAGATTAAACCGAGGTGAAGACGGGCAGCACACAGCCAGAGGTTTACTGGTTTGAATCCCTCATGTCTGGTCAGGAAGTGTTCGGGATCACATGACCTGCTGAGGAAACATCACAAGTGAGAAGCTGGAGGATAAGTTTTGGACGGTGGATGTGATCCCAGCCTCACTCTTCTGCACCTTCACCGCATGACAAAGACGCAGACAAAAAGAGGACGAGGACTCTTGTGTTGCGCTCTAATGGTTTTTATTGCTTGAGAACTGCATCACCTACAGTAAAAGGCCAGGCCGTCCAGAAAGGGCTAGAATTAAATCTCTTATCTATTTTTGGAACAAGATGGGAGTGAAGAAATAAACTGCAGCTTATATTTCTAGAGTATCACTCGCAATGACCAGCAGGAACAAAAACAAGCTGCTTCTGTTTTGAAACTTCTTCTTCATTTCTTTTCTTTTTTTTTTTTTTTAAACCTAGAAACCCAAATCACACAAGTCCACATAAATTCTGCGGCAGGCAGGAAATCAAACAGGGGATCAATGTGACGGCTGTAGTGTGAGAAATGAAACCCATCGCCTCTTCAATGCTCCGAGGCTCCTGGAGGCTACATACAGAACAGATAAGAAGTCCCCATCCCTCAAAAAAGAAACAAACAAACAAACAAAACAAAACAAAACATTTAGAGTTTCTTATTTTTACAACTTAACCGACCCACTTGAAGACATTTTTAAGCTCTTCTCATCTGTGTAGGATACTTGGCACCATGATGCAGTAACAACAACAACAAAAAAATTGACAAAAATAAAAAAAAAAAGTTTACATTTCTTAAGGACACCCAAGCCTATCTAAAATATCACATTCAGAAACATAATATTATAGAAATAAGTTAGAGTAAGAATAATAATGACATAACGTGAGAGTGCTATATATGAAACGTTACCTTATATACTTGCATGGTCTTATGGCACGGCTTAAAAACATTCTTGGATAGGCGATAAATCACTGAACAGCTTCTCTGTCTCGCACTTATTCTAAAGGTCACTGTGGCTCCAGGAAACAGCCCAACGCGCCCCCCCCCCCCCCCCCCCCCCCCCAACCCCCAACCCCCACCCCGCGCACTCCAGCATCCACATTTTGGTAAGAATCATAAATTATCTCTTTTTAAAAAGTACAGTATATAAAACCAGACGTGTGGCAGGCGTGTGGTGTGCACACAACTCCAAAACAAACTCGCGTACAAATATATAAACGGAGCAGAAACACGTCAGGAAACCAGTGTTTGGGAGGTTGTTGTTTTTTTTTTTTGGGGGGGGGGGGGTTTCTTCAAATTTTAAGTCTTCTTAATTTCTGTTGGGCCAAAACTTGATTATTAATTTTGGGCATTTGTAGGATGAGCAAGCAGAGCTCAGCTCATGAAAGAAGTGATTAAATCTTCCCTGGCTGACAAATCTGCAATGTCATCAGGTAAATGTAAAGGTAAAAATGATTTTATTTTTTCCTTCTCAAGACCCAAAACAGGCATTTCCATGTTTTTTTCTGGTCAAGGTTTACAAGTCACTGTCGAATCTTCATGTTTTCTGGAAAGTTTCTTTCTTCGTTTTCAAGTTCACTTTCCTTTTTTTCAATCAGTGAGCAATGGACGTGCATTTGTGGGATGAGCAGCAGAACTCTGCCGGGCTGTGTCCATTCAAAGGTTACTCAATCTTCCCAGAGTTGAGAAGTTGAGGATGACATGATTAATTCAAGGGATAAAAAAAGATTTAAAGTCACCCGGAGGACTCCAATGGTGATTAAAATAAGATAAAATGCTTATTTAGTGATCCACACGCAGATAAAATGCTTAAAATTGATACAAGAAAATCAAAATATGTTGGAGAATTTCTCTTTTCAAGATTTAAAACAGCCACTTCCGTGTTTTTCTGCTCAGAATGTACAAATTAGTGTTAAATGTTCACGTTTTCAATCAGTGAGCGAGGAGCCTGCATTTGTGGGATGAGCAGCAGAGCTCAGTATGTGGAGTTGAAATACTTAACACACTTTATAAAACATATAAATCAGAAAATAAAACACTATTTTAAACAGTGGGGATTTTTGTCTGCGTGCATATATATAATAGAATAATAATGTACAAACGTAAGTAAATTATTCCTATTTGAAAGAATTCGACCTGCAGAATTCTTCTTCTCAAGACTCTAAACAGTTGCTTTGCTGCTAATTCACTCCACAGTGTCATAGATAGATGATTTTGAACACTTGAACTAAAATCTGTCCTTCATTTTCTTGTATGTCGAGGGGTTTGCATTTGTGGGATGAGCAGAAGCGTCTGTTGAGAAATCTAAGAGGCCGAAGTGAGATTAAAGGAATATTTATGAAGTGAATGATTAAATCTGAATGAATCGTCATGCTTTATTTTTTATTTTTTCCCCTTTCTTTCCAAAAAGTTACTTCCAACTTAAAAAACGATTGTGCTTTTTCTGGACACTTCAACGGCTGAGTTTCTCCTTCCATGCATTTGAGGGATGAGCAGCAGACGGGAATCTTTCCTGCCAGTCGCTCATCCCACAAATGCAGGGCCAAGAAAAGAATCCTGATTCGAGCTTCGTCACCGCAGAGCAATGATCTCCCGATGCACCGGTTTCCTCACGCTCAGTGCGTAGTTTATACAGACATTGATATTTATTTATATATAGTGTTGAAATAAACAAAGGAGCGCTTATCTATTCCAACAAACGGACCGCCAAGTTTGGTCCGACCGAAGAGAGAACGGCACTAAATCCATCCACGGCTCTATGTTATACTGTCCAATGTACAAATAAATCTAACAATATATAGATATACGTCTTTTTTTGCATTGCACTTTTTTTTTTTTTTTTTTTTTGTCCTTTAAAACATCTTACATACATTATGGAAAGTCGCTCCTATACACAGAGGCATACCTAAAAAACAAACAAAAACAAAAAACAAAACAAAACAAGGCGTCTAAAAGTGTAGTAGGACTGAATTCAGTTAGAGTTTTGGCAAAAATGAGGCTGTGGTGTGGAAAAGAGTCCCAACCTTTATCTGTCTCCTTCTTTTTCTTTTCTCTCTCTCTTTCTCTCTCTCTCTCTCTCTCTCTCTCTCTCTCTTGGGAATGGGGTTGCATGGAAACGGTGAGGTCAGCGATGTGTGTGTCGTCTCGGGCCCTCGTCCACATCTCAACAAGTGTTTTATGGAGAGAGAAAGCGGTGGGAAGGAGGAAGAAGAGGAGGAGGAGGAGGAGGAGGAGGAGGAGGAGGAGGAGGAGGAGGAGGAGGAGAAGGAGAAGGAGGAGGAGGAGGAGGAGGAGGAGGAGGTGTCCGGACTACTGCAACTGGTCAGCACTGCTGAAAGACTTCGTCTTCAGTGTACGCTTGTGCAAAGTATGTGTGTGTGTGTATGTGTGTGTGTGTGTGTGTGTGTGTGTGTGTGTGTGTGTGTGTGTGTGTGTGTGTGTGTGTGTGTGTGGCTGCTGCTGCTGTGTTCTCACAGAGGCGCTTCACGGAATATGCTCTCCCCCCTTTGGCAACAGTTCCCTGCAAAGAAGAAGTTTCAAATTGACTTCTGATCAGATTTTTACCGTCATTCTCCTTTTTGTTTTGTTTTCTTAATAATAAAAAATCAAACCAAGCTTTAGTTTGTGTGTTGGTGTCTTAAAATGACTGAAGCATTTTAAGCAACTGGCAGTTGTGTGACCACTCAGGGTGGGTTTTTTTTTTTTCTTTCTTTTTTCTTCCCATAATGGAGCAAATCAAAGCATCAGTAGCAAACAATGGGCAAGAAATATAATAAAGAAATAAAAATAATATTTACCACGACATCACTGCACCACACAACACTTGTGCTTATTTGCATTAGGTTTACCTGCCCCCGCTGTTATTCGGAAGGACAGGAAGACAGGCTGGCAGAGGAGGAGACAAACAAAAACACAAAAACAAAAAGTCAGGAGTTTGTTAAGGCAGTGTGGAACAAGTAGGCAGCTCATCCCGCGGACCCTCGCCCTCCTGTCGGCGAAGGTTAAACTCACACAGCGGCTCCGGGCATTTTGGGAGCGGCGTGCTAACTACACCAGGACAGTTCTGAGTGTGGGGTTTCTCCGGGAGGTCACCTCGCACACACACACCACGCCGCCTGTGTCGCGTTGAAAAGCCCCGAGGCGCCTCTCTTTCAGTCTGACGCCGTGCGAGGAAAAAGGTGGCGCGACCTCTAGCCCGTTTTACTCCCTGGCGTCTCCGCAAACAAGAAGGGCTCCGGGGTCGGGCGTTTAAAAAGGTACGAGGTGGAAGAAACATGCACACGAATAACAAATAAAATGGAAAACAGGCCATCAAAAATAAAACATCTTTTCAATGAAGATGTCTTTTGATCAGCCTCGGCTAATTCCACCGTGTAATACCACACTGTGCCACAAGATGGTGTCGTTCTCCACTTTGGCGTTTGTATGGCTTTTTCTAAATACATGTACATCAAAATAAAAGAGGAATATCAGTTCAAAGTCCAAAAAGTTAATTGTTTCGTAAGTTATTTTAACAATCATAACATAGAAAAAGTTTTAGTTCCTGTGCAACAAATCTAAAATTTAGTAGAAGAAAAGCAGCTAGCCTCGGATTGTTGTAAAATTGTATTGCAGAAAAATCGCATCTTCTGACCCCCCACCCCAATTTTTTTTTCTTTCCAAAATTGTTATATTAAACTATTGTGACTTCTCTTTTAATCATTTTAGGAACCGAAAAATGTTTTGGGGGTTACATTTCAAATCATTAACGTTAACATGAAGCCTTCGATTGCCTTTCAGAAATTGACTTGACCTTTTAAACTGAGGACGTGAAAAGAAACCCGACAGAACTTTGAATTAGCCGTATGTTAGCCACACCGACGATGGAATAGATGTTGTTTTTCCATATTGTGCCAACTTGAATTCAACTGTGTGGATGAGGAGTCTCATGCAACACTCACACGGAGCTCTTACGTTAGAGTTTAAGTCGTCGTTAACTGAGCCCGAGTTGAAGCAAAACGTTTCAACGGGTTCAGTGAAGCTTTAGTCTGCAGTCTCCAGTTAAAAACGCTGGCATTGATTGTTCCTGTGCACCCTCTAGTGGACAAAGCAGGTACGAAAGAAGCAACGGAGAAAATCTAGTCACGGATGATGAGACGTGAATACATTTGCATTGGATGCTTCTTTCTGTTACCATGACGACGGAGGCTCGCCAGGTCAGAAGGAATGTGGACGCCAGCGTTTTCCTGGAGACGCTCTGAACCGGTGGTTTTTAAAGTGTCGCCCGAGAGCTTCACGAAAGAAATCACGGAGGTGAAAAATTACATCCACATTTTTTGGGAAGTGCAACGGGACCAAAAGTAAGAAAGATAGAAGACGAGTTCTAATTGTGGAGCAACAGTACATGTGTGAGGGTTGAATAGGCGCACTCTTTAAAAACCACCGTCCAGTAACACTTCAAACTGCTCCTTAAAATGGTGACATAGACGGGTTGTGTTGAAATAAACGGAACCATACCTCATGTTTCAGCCTCACATAGACACATGTTTAAAGAGGTAAAACAGAAAAAAACAAACAAACATTCCCCCCAAACTATCCGTCGCCACAAAGAAGAGTTGAACAAACACACACAGCGAGGATGTGGGCGGAGTCTCTGTCGTTACCTTGTGGTCCCCCATGCAGACATTGGGCCCAATGTGATCGTAGACTATTGACTTCTCGTCATTTTCAGGCTGCAGAGACACAAAATTAGAAAGCAACATGTAAACAAGGAGGAACACTGGACGTAGCCGGTTGATCTATAAACTGATCAATACACATTCTCATCACTTTTTATTTTAAGAAACAACTGAAAGCTCCAGACAAACAGCAGCTGGTTTTTTTTCACCCTTTACAGTTTTGTTTTAGTCTTTCTTCACGGGCGCCAATTATGTTGCCAAAAACATGTTGTTTATCGAATGCTCTGTCTACAAGAAAACATGCTTTTGAAGATATGTTGTCAAATTCTTTTGGGAATTGAAACTTTTCATTTGAACTGGAATACAAGTTTTAGTCATCAAACTGTATTTTCCTCTCAATGTAATTGACAGAGGACCTCCAAATCACCTCTGTTAACACGAAGATAACGGAACGTAACTTTCCAAACACCACATGAAGCGTTGTTGCAAAGCTCCAACAGCCAGAAGCAGTCAGACGCGCCGTTTACATGGAATCTGATTGGACGATAGAAAGTGTTTCACCGTCTCCCCTGAGCCGATCGTATAAAAGTGTTTACACGATGGGATTTTCACTGGATTAAATCCAACTACCTCTGGTCAATGAAAACTGCAGCTACTGACATCAGTAATGTCATTACAGTTAGTGTATTTGTTTCCATCATGCTGGACAGAATAAAGAGCAGAAATATTTCAGGAGAAAAGCTAAATCAACACATCAGTTTAATGAATAATGGGCACTTGGAAATTGGATCTTATTTACTGGTAGACACAATATCCCAAACATAAAAACAAAAGTAAAAAAAAAAAAAAGAAAAGAAAAGAAAAAGAAACAAGATATTACTTTCATCAGGAAAATGTTGTGATTCTTGAGTAACTCTGAAAATGTACCAGTCGCCTCAAGTTTCGTCTCAGTTCCTCGACACGCTCGCGGCACGACGAACCTCAGGTGAACGCACCCGGGGAGAGAGAGAGAGAGAGAGAAAAAAACTCCCCGGCTTGAAAGACGTGTGCAGAGCGCGGCGGGGACGAGATGAAAAGCGGGAGTCATTTACAGAAGTGGACGTTTTGCCTCTCGACCTGATGCGCCCGCTCTGTAATCCGAGAGCCTATCAGAGAGAATCATGTTTCAATATCACTTCCTGCACACAAAGGAGCCGCCGCCGCACGCTCGCACGGGAATCTGCAGACGGCGGGGATAAATCACACTTGTCTGGTCGAACTAAAGACTTTTTAAACGGCCGCCGAGCCACACACACACACACACACACACACACACACACACTTGAATATCACACACACATGCGGCAGCCACTGGGTGCTCCCAGTTGTGACGTGGCGGCTGCACCTGCGCTTCAGAAGAAAGAGACAGAGAGCTTGAGAATGAACCATAAAGCCAAATCCAAATTAACTTCAGACCAATCCTGCGTCGGAGTGGGGTCAGTGAACGCCGCGCCTCCACCTCACTACCTTTCCCCAGCAGGGGGGCAACGCACTGCCTCCCCTCTATTTGTCTGGCGGCGGTAGCGCCCCCCCCCCCACGTCGCCTCCAGCAGCTCGAGATACATTCATCAAACACACACTTGATAATTTACAAAGGCAGCATAAAATTGTGGATTTTCGGGCTGCGTAATCTTTAGACAGATAAACAAATTACCCCGGGCCCCTCCGGCAGAGAGGGAGCGCTCGCTCAGCTAAACATTCATTACCGGAGCCGGTGCCGCGCCGCACAGCCAGCGGGCAACCTTTGGCGTGTTAGGGCTCGGCAAGCAGAAAATAACATGATGGCGAGTTAACCGACCGTGCCATGATAGATGACGCCACGCGCCGGGCTGTTTACGGGCCCATGTCTCAACAATCTGTAATGCTCAGAGCCGGGGAGTGTGTGCTCAGTGAATCATCAGCCAATCTGCGAACGCACTAACTGTTCCACTCTGTCCACGCATTACAAGCAATTAGCCGGTGCTTGAGGGGAAGAAACGCAAACAACAAACCAGCTGTGTATGTGTGCAATATGTGTGTGTGTGTGTGTGTGTGTGTGTGTGTGTGTGTGTGTGTGTGTGTGTGTGTGTGTGTGTGTGTGTGTGTGTGTGTGTGTGTGTGTGTGTGTGTGTGTGTGTGTGTGTGTGTGTGCGCGTGTGTGCGCGAGACTCACCTTTTACATAATTGTGACACATTAAGTGAGTGAAACAAAGTACCATTTTTTTTTTTTTTTTAAACAAACACTTGTTTTGTCCCCATCATACTGTAAATACAGCGACCGAGCCTTATTGTTAAGTTCAGGCCCCCCGGTTACACTCGAGTCGGTTAAAGAAGAAAGATCAGGAAGGAGTTTTTCTCATTTGTCACGGACAAAAAGAAAGCCAAACTTCCTGAGCAGCTCCCTCCTGCTGGGGATCGGCACTGTGCTAAAAAACACTGCTGCATCGCCTTCACAACACATTAAGGGATGAAAGCCCAGAACACGCAGCATCGCACTGGAGAGACTCAGAAGGTGGTGTTGGCTAAGAACCTGTACGACTAAAGACTTGGTCTTTACTTTGGAAATATCGACCCTGGGAAAATTAGCATGTTATACTGTTGTCTGTGCTCTCTCCTCAGTTTCTTTGCTCTTGCTCTGTACGTTCCCGCAGGATCTCTGACAGTGGAACCAGAAATGTATAATCTGTTCCTCTTGCACCCATCATGTTAGCAGTGACACAATTTGTTTTGCTTTCTGATGTACGCATGTTTAAATACCATCCCTTTTCCTCTTCCCGCTCCTGGCCTTGTTTAATTCTGGCCCGCAACTTGATGTCAAAAATCAAATGCCCTTCAGTCACTATTGTAATGATGTTAACTTTCCACGCACAATTGAATTAAACATGTCTTGTAAAAAAAAAGTTGTTTATGTTCCTCAATAAAATTTGCACAAGAAAACTAATGTGTATAGTGTTTTATTTTGGAGCTATGAGTGGTGACGTGATCATTCAAAGAAAAGCTCTAAATTATCTTTAAGGAGAAAAAAGTGTGATCTTCCTGTTTGCAGTTGTTATTATTAAAGACTTAAATGGAAGAAAAATGTGTGCTTTTCATTAAATCCACTGAAGTCCCCCTTCGACGAGAAGACAGTGTGGCCAGTGACTAAAAGACTGAACTGCTTGAATGTTCTCAGCAAATGTCTTCCAGGAAAAGCGCGGCACTCCTTCTTTTCTAGACGCATGCATTGATTCCTTAAAACTCACTGCTCAAAACTGCCAAAAAAAACTGCTAAACCAGTCACTTTTAATCATGTGTTCCAACCAAAAAAGGTGGATGCACTAAAATGTCACTTAAATCAGTTTACATTTATTGAACGGATTAAGCGCTGCAGCAGAAATGATCCTGCTTGATGTGCCGATGTTTTATTGTCCTGCTTCTGCTTTGGGCGGAATAGAAACACTAATAATTATAGCTTTTCTTAAAAAATTTATTTGCTCCAAATAAAACTCCAACTGGAAAATTACTGAATCATTTACCTATTTTTTTGAGTTAATTTCCTCTGTTGTTATTGGTTTTAGATCTATTTTAATGATATGGCTAGCATCGTGTTCTTTTAAACATTTTTTTAATGTAAAATGTGAACTTGTACTTCCAGATTTCAGGGATTTCTAATCTGCCTCGACGCTGATTTTTGTGATCTTAGAGGCCCTCAAATCTAAGAGTGTTGTTTTGATGATAACACGGGTCTAGCAAATCTGGGAAAACACTGTTCGGCTGCATGGCGGATCTCTGAATAATCCAGCAAACAAAATAGCGAGTCAAGAGTGAACAGGCTGCAGCATAGGCTGATGAAGGAGGAGGAGGAGGAGGAGGAGGTGGCAGATTGGCTGACGTTTGTTAATGCGGGGATAGATTTGACGCCGGGTGGAGAGCTGGCAGCGTCGGACTCTCCAGAGAAAGGCGAGAGATCTGAGGCTTTACGAGGAAAATGGGGAGAACCTGTTTGAACTCTATAAGTGCTGATATATATGTACTGTCTTGGTGGACCCGCGGCTTAGCGCTCCAAATTAATATTCACAGACACCTCATCCGCCCATCTGCGAAGTGACAGAGGAGGGAAGCTCGATGTAGATCAAGGATGATAGAGATGCGACTGGAGGGTCTGATAATAAAGACACTCGTGTTCAAGTCAGGGGAACAGGAAAGTGCGTGTCCTCGAGCACTTTTAACTTCCTCTCGCAGTATTCGTACTATACTGGAGCGGCCGACAGGACAAACTTTTTTATGTTCCTGGCTCCTTCAAGGATCCATGATGATAATGGTTCATTATCGTTTCATTTTGTTAAAAGAGTCTGAGAATACTTTATTCATTTTCATGACTGCTACGCAAAGTAACTCCGGACACTGCGAACCAACAAAACAAAAATGGAAGCTATGGCCCCGACATCTAAATATGCTGCTCCTCCATTGCACTGTTTTGAGTTTCATGGGGGGTTTTTTGTATTCTTCTCTGTTTTTGACGGATTTCTGTGATGGGATGACGGCTCCACTACTTGATTTCATGTGGACAGGCACATTTATTGATGCAGTTTCTTGTGGTCGGAAACTTTCTATATAGTGAAATATTTTTGTTTTTCCTGTATTTTAGGTGTGAAGGTAAATTTACGGAGGAACTCTTTAGGCTCCTTCAGTCTGTTAGAAATTGATAACTCTATAAATGCTTAACTTACGGTTTAGTCCTTGAATTTATTCAATCTACCAACAAATCAACCAAATGAATGAAGTAGAAAGGGGAAAAAATTGCAATAATTATAGTGAAAAGATGATCTTTCCCAGAAAGTCTGTCGATATATTGACCATCAATCAAAGAAAAACAAGAGGTGTGCCGTAAGTCAGCCTTTACTCTTTTAAACTTATTTAAATCTTATTGCTTACTTATTGCTTCTATATTAATGCTTGATATGGAGTCCATTTTTTTGTCACACTTATATGACAGTAAGTATTTTGGAAGGCTTTTATATCACTGGATCAGTACTTTCTCTTAAGTAGTATTACTTTGTTTTATTACTTAAGCCATTGAAGAGTTTTTTTTTTTTTTTTTAAAGTGAAAAGCCAGTGAGGGGTTGGACTCACCGTTACGACCATGTCTCTGGCAGAGGGAGACATGAGGATTCGGTCACACCAGGCAGGCAACCTGGTGTTCATATACTCACTCCCCTGATCGCTGTCCTCGCTGTATGGATAACTGTAAGAGACACACAAATCAAACCATCAACCAACAGAGGAAAAACAAAACAAAACAATATTGTCACATGGCGAACTTTCCTGGACACTAAAGCGAGGTGTGAGTGTTGAATTCTGGGAATGTGTTGTACAAGAGAATCAATAAGGAAACACATCAAAACGGTGGCGCCGATTCAACGGGGCTTCACAGCAGTAATGAATACGAGACGTTATCTCACAGACAGAGATCAAAATGTTTTCCCAAGAAAACAGGAGGTCCATTAGTAGGACCAATCATCTGAGTAATCTCTAGAATCAACACACACGGATGGCTCAATCAAAGCGATCCTTCTCTGCCAACTGTACAGGTTGTGAGCGTGTGTGAGTGTGTGTGTGGGTGTGTGTGAGTGTGTGTGTTTGGGATGGAGAGAGAGAGAAAGAAAAGAAAGTGATTCAGGCGGAGGGGGCCAGAGGGAGATGCAGTTGTCCATATGTATAGCTACATCCCAACACGGTCATCAAAAACAGATTAGGTGCCGCAGCAAATGGCCAAGAGAGATTGTATCTCGGAACAGCCGGGAACAATCGCATGATTTAAGCAGCGGCCGGGCTGGAGTCGGGCGGGGAGCCCATCGAGCTGATACAGATTTACATTGTTGAGAATTCAATTTGCCCCTCCGGCTCATCAAACTGCTTCAGATTTACACGCCACCAATCCAATTTGTTTGTCGGCGCTCATCAGAATGTAAGACTGGGCTTACATACTGTAATACCAATCCAATTTGCTCCTCCAGTGCCACCGTGCTAACCGTAGCAGAACACAAAGTGCCTCTTCTCAGAGGCTGGTGCTATCATAATGATTAAATAAACACACACGTGTGCCGGGTTGTGATTCATCACACTTGCCAAACTCTGAGATCTTAATTGGACTTTGTGCTAATAGAGAATATGCATTTTATTGTGGCCTCTATTATTATTATTACTATTATCATTATTATTATTTGTGCATTCAGAACTATGAGGATTATGGATGCGATTCTCTGATGGAACACATTTTTCTTGCAATCGATGCAATAGTTGTTGAGATTTCATTCCAATCCCCATTCAAGTACAAGGCACGAAGGAGCACGGTATATGTACATTTTTATTAACTTTTACAGCAAAGGAAAATGGAAAACGTTGACTGACCCTCTGAGACCTTTGAACGTCTGGTCAAGAATTGGCTAATTTATTGGACTTTATTGAAAACTGCATGAACGACATACTACTGCAAATTAAATTAAATCGGAAAACTGTATTAAACAGTTCGAGGAAGCTGTGGCTCAGTTGGTAGATCAGATCATTTTGTGGATTGTGGATTAGATCCCCATGTCACAGTGTCTTTGAGCAAGGCACTGGACCTCAGACAAGGTCATTGTCTTGAATGAGGCAGAAAACAGAAAACTTTCATTGATTTTGGGGCGTCTGCTTAAAACCACAATGGAGCTTTGAGCCACTGTGAATTAAACTTTTTGAAAAAGGCGCCAACTCGTGGCCTGGCATGCTAACTACAGCGTTTCTGCTGTTTCCCTTTTAACGGACGATAATGGTGGTAATTATTAATCTCTAGTTGTTAATACATTTTGTGGGAAAATAAACATTCCCACTTCATTTTTATAGCGTTCATTCATATACTAAAAAGAAAGAACATCAATAGCAATTTTTTTTCTTGCAAGATAAAAGAAAACAATCCCTTTCAATTCAGTTGTCAAATCCCATTTAGTAAAATAAGAATATAAGACTAAGAAACTTTGGAAAAATCAAACTAAAAACATTTTTTATAATGTTACTTTCTTACTTGAAGTTTTTGTTGAGGCTTTAAGGTCGAGAACAATTAATTTTACAAAAGAGTAACCATGTTAATAATTCCTGCCAAGGTATATCTTTCCTGAAATCCATCTTTGGCAACATGTCGTGTTAAATAATACCGATCTCTTACATTGTTTGGATCATTGTCTGCTTGTTTTTGTTTCTCAGTATCAAGTTAAAAACGGAAAATTAAAAAGATAACGTGTTGATTAACAACATGGACTGGATTGGTTTTATAGTAGTTTGATCAAAAAAGAAGTTCCCTACGTTGTCCAAATTTTGACTTTCCATTATAGAGCAATACCCCCCCCCCCCCCCCCCCCCCCACACACACACACACACACACACACAGTCCCCCCCACCCCAGGTGTGCAAACAGACCTGCTGAGAGCTACTTAAAGAAGTCCCCTGCCTCCAATTAGCATTAATAGCAAGTTAAACCATGGGGGAAATGCATGAGGGTTTTGGTATGCTAATCAAAGAGCTAAAAGAAGTGATCCCGGGATAAAAGGGCGCCTGAAGAATAGGATGAGTGGAACAGAGATAGACAGGGTGGCAGAGGAATGGGGATAAAGACGGATCAGACAGCGAGAGGCAAAGTGAGGGTGGAAAAGAGCAAAGTCTTCAAAGGGCTCGGAGGGGCTGCTTGACTTTCAGGGTGGCCCGGAGCCTCGGGCTCCGGCCTGAAGCAGCGTGTGAACAATCCCTCCTATCAGGGACTCTCTTAGAGCTTTATTGACTAACAAGCTTGGGGTCATTTTGGTGCTAAAGAGATTGAGAGAAAATCAAGTTCCAGCTCTCGTCCTCAACCACCTCCTTCAGACAATGAACTCCCCTCCCGACTTCACGTCCCACTTTGAGACCGTTCGCTCATTTCAGGCGACGTCCCGTCAACGCTGATGAAAAATAGTCAACGGCGTCCATCGACAGGCCTGTCCTGTATCGCTGTGTGTTCATGTGCGCGTATAGGCTGTTCCCTTCTGTTTTACTGCACCCTTCATTGGCTCCACTGGAGATAACGAGACCTAATGCGATAGCAAACAGCAGAATGGTGCGCTGGGGCTGAAGTGATTAATGTGTCTGATTTGTGAGTTCACAAACTTATCGGAGGGAAGGCAAACAGGCCTGAGAAGGCGTGGGGCCGGGAGGCCGTCAGCTCATATCAGACCCTTATTCCTCACAATAAGCCTAATTACCCTAATTAATAGGTTGAACTGATAACTCCAACACTTATACGGGTGAATAGAAGGAGGTGCTGCAGGTCAAAGAATCAAAACACTCATTTAAACACATGTATGTACAAAATGAACGGCGCTTGTACAGAATCTATACAGAATAATATAATATATAATATAATAATAATAATACAAGTGCGTAATATTGGAATGATTGCAAATTTTAAACAAGACTCAATGATTCGCATCCCAACAACATGTCAACATTTGTTGTTTTGATGGAAATTCTTCGAGAAGCTGTCGAACTATTAAGAAAAAAAATGTTCCTTAACCCACAAGAATTTGAAGAGGACACAGTCTACAATGTATAATACGATAGAGATATGAAGAAATCTGTTTGTGCAGGGAAATAGATTGAAGGTCAGAACTGAACGCCGGTCATCTTCCGGGCACTGTGTTAAGACCGTACATGATTATTTATTGGATGTCAGCACAGAGACACTTCCAGACACCACTGTCTGAGAACACAACTCACCATGCAATCAATCCACAGATGCAAGTCGAAGCATCAGGAAGAAGGCATGTGAAAACCACCCAGTCTTCTTTAGAATAGTACTTCCCACATATCGTTGTTAAAACGTTAGAATTGGCATTTTACCAACTTTTTGTGTAATATGTTTCTGCCATCAGATTGAAAATGTGCAAATATTTTCCATCAAATGGAATGGTATGGTAATGATTAGTTAAAAATATAAAAAACAATATAATAATCCTTTCATACTATTAAAAATATTATGGTGAATCTAAGGCTCAAATGGCCCCAGCTTAAAAAAGCTTGTAAAACTTTACAAGCTTTGTCTCAGTCCTGTTTACAATAATGTTCTTTGAAGAGAACACACTTCTCACACTGCTCTCTGGTGTTGCCCACCACTCTGCAGATGATCCATGTTTGTCCGGTCGCGTATCGAGACCCTCGGTCGGCCATCGAGGGCTCGTTCATTCATGCTCGGGTTGGGGTTTAATGTTTGACTTGGCTGCTGGCGCATTACTCACATGAGTTGTGGCTGGTGTCAGCTTGTTTGTCTTGCAACAGTGGAAAAAAAAAAAAAAAGTGGGGGGAGTGAGCAACAGGCCCTACCCGTGGCGCAAAGTGTCACTCAGCCTCACCCAGTAATAGACGCCACCATGGGAGAGGCCACAGTCGCACATATTACTGCGCTGGACATGTTCCTGGTTCCATGTTTGCAGAACACACTGTTACTGAACTATCATTTCATTTCCGACATTAAAACCATGAATGAGTTGTACGTTTAGGGGAAATCTGCTGTACATGAAACGTATTCTGCTGTACAGGATGCTCAACGTCCTGTCCCACATTCTCTTATCTCTGTATGAAAACTATTACCCTGTTCAACATAATGATGAGTAAATGACAGGCCAAACAATGAGCTATTCACTTGCTCAGTATTTAATGAGGGCAATATAAACTTGGGAATACAGGTGAAGCAGGAAGCCCAAGATAAGAGTCGCGGTATCAGTATTACGAGGTCAAGGATGTTAAAGAGCATTGCGGGGATGATGGAGTGGCCCCTGCTGAGCTGGGATTGGCTGAAAAGTCAAAAATTGCAGATTATTTTTTGGGAACGACTTGCCGGCCCTGCAGCTATGTTTGTTTCCCGTTGTCAGGGGAGGCTTGGCAAAACACAACACATACACACACACTCGCAGATTCAAAAAGATCAGCCAAATGCTATCAATAAAGCTGAATGTTTGCCTCGGTTTGTAGAGCTGGGAGCCTCGCAGGCACAACATTGGCATAGTGCAGTACAAACAGAGCAAAATGCCACCGGCAGCTGGAGGCTTGTGTTCAGCCACGACGGGTGCTGCCTTCAAGCGGCTCGAAATGAAGACGTGAAGATCGCAGCCGGGGTTCGTCTGATCGTCTCGGCATGAAATTGCTCCTAACAAAGCGTCACTCTCAACGACGTCGACAGGCGACAGCAGGCGATCTCCAACGGTTATCTCCGGGCTCTCTGGGAGCCTGAATGATGGATGCGCTTGCCGGCTTCGACAACAATGTTCTCGTTGAGTAGATAACGCCTGCCACACACTCGCGGCGCGCTCAGACGCAGTGCTTTAACCCAACGTTGCCGTTAAAACTGCGTCTGTGGCGCTCCGGCGTACAGCTGACAACAAGGGGCCTCCTTCACATATGATGTCAAGAGAAGTGCTGCCACACTAATGTATTCACAATCAAATCCACATGCAGGGTGGGTGAGATCATTGGTGCAGGCCTTCAGAGAGCGTGGTCGAGTGTTGTTCACACAACAAGGACAGTCAGTGTCTGCAGAAGAGCCGTCTGTGCGACACACTTCCTATGAGCTCAAGACGACGCTCAAGGAATTCACCGCCTCCCTGACAATTCACTCGCATGTTCTTATTAGCAGTTATTGAGGAACTGGCAGGTGGCCATTTGTGTCACTTGACTACAATCTTCACTCATCTGAAGGGCAAAGTCATTCGGCTTGGCATCGGCTCCCCAAAGCCCCCCCCCCCCCCCTCTCTTCCTCTTTATAGAGGCATGTGAATGTTGTAGAGTTTCCCAGCAGGCAAGTCACTTTCTGACTTGTCCTCACAGACCTGCAAGCTTTGGAAAATACATGCTAACATCCCAGGGTGCTCCCCGAACAGCGCAGACACAACTGCTTATCGGTTTCTGCCTCCTGACAGGTCTCACCTCCTGACCCCCCCACCCCCACCCCCCACCCCAGGCCACACTCTGCTCCCCTGCTTCTTTCCATGTCTAGACTTTACAAACATAAGCACACAGGACTGGAGCCATCCTGTTTCCCCTCACCTCTCGTTCTTACTATACCTACTTAAAGGGAGAATCGGCTGAGAATAACGGTCAACAACTCGCTCTTAAACTCTGCAGGGCAGAGGTGTGTTGATCGATACAAAAGCATTGATACGACACCAAACATACCTCTCTTAAAACAGTTTTTTGTGGTGAACGGTCAATCTTGAGATGACATTTATCAAATGACGGGAAACTTGTGATCTTTCACTATGGATTAAAGAGATTTTGCCATCGAGAACATGTTTCTCACTGGTTGATGGGACAACTTCTTCTGCCCAACCCTGCAGTACAGAAGCTTGTTGAGCCGTGTGTGACCGTGCTCGCTGGTGCGGAAAAAGGTTGATTGCAAACATAGTCACACAAAAGTGCAAGGCCGTATGTGGCGTTTCCAAAATTGACAAAAAAATTACACATTTGAGCTTATTTCTGATCTCTGTCACTTTTAGGTCCACTGACACCCAAAGCTCAATTTCTTCTGATTAGGTAAGTTTGTAGAAACTTCCCTTTTGACAGGGTTGTCCCTGTTGACAGGCATCAGCATGAAATGCTTGTTGTTTTCAGGCTCGCTCATTGTTGAGCTGAGTGCATGTGGTTCACCTCAATAATTTGGCACCTATATCATGGCCTGATCATTATAACTCCATACATGACAAAAACAAAACTGAAAAGGTCTAATTTAACATATGAAAAACTAATATGCACTTTTTTTTATTCTCACCATATCAACAAGAACTGTATATATCTTCATGTATGCCATTAAATTGCTTTAATAGAACAATTGTCAGTAGATTATCAACAAAGTAGCTCCATCTTGAGTAATGTAACCGTACCTCTTTGGTAGTTTGGTGTTTTGTTTGACATCTGTACTTTAGTTTCTCTCTCTGCTTCTCTTCACAGACACTTTTCCCATCTCTTCACTCCAAAATCACTCATCATTTGCCCATTGATAGAGTTGCGCCGCAGGTCTGATGTCGCTCAAAATCTCCCTCAAAGCCCCATTCCCAGTAACCATGTTACTGGCAGAATGCATTCTCTCTCCGCTCCCTCACCGCCCACTGCATTTCTTCCAGAAGCCGGGGGTCTCGATTCAATTTTTGCATCGATCTTGCGCAAAAAATAGTAAAGAAATCAGATCAGAGGAGTACTAAAAGCTTTCCCTTAAATCAATCAAAATACATGAATAAGTTACTGGTGCCTTACTGTGTTTTAGGGGATATTACCTTAGTTATGCCAGTTCAAATATGAAATCAAAGATACCGTCATCTATAGCAAATCTTACCATTATTTCCATTCATGGCCGTGCTGCAGCCTATGCAAAGATAATGGCTTGAACAGTCCCTCTGTCATGTCTGTAACTGTGTTTAAATAAATGATCGCGCTCTGATTAATAGACTCATCTATTCTGTCTCAGATCACTGGCTAGGAAAACTAGCCGCACATGTGTTCCTGTGCTCGGGTTTGTCCGGCGGTGCAACGGCGGCCGACTGGCTCCAGGTCCAACTGTGACAAGGCCCGGGCAAATTCCTCACCCCAGTGCCCAAGTACTTAGAGGTGTCACGGCCAACTTTGACAGATGACTTCTTGCGAGTAAAGAGATATACATTTTTACAGCTCAGAGCCTTCTGCAGCCACGCAGAGGGAACGATACTGGTGAGTGTGTGCTTGCACGTGGACAGAGATGAATATATACCAAAAACTGGTTATGTTTATTCCCCACTCCCCCCTGAAACGAAGGAAAGACAGGCATCTGCTGGCAAAACGCAAGTCAGCTGTCGTTAGGAAATAGCCAGAGATTGCTGGTAAAAAAAAAAATAAAAGGTCACAACCACGGATTGCTTACATTAAATCATTGATATAGTTCAGGGTTAGGGTTAGCTGGGATTGGCTCCTTTGCCCAGCGACCCTGATCAGGGTAAAGGGGTACGAAAGATGGTGAATATGTGCTTTAATGAACCGATTATACTGCTTCTTCTCTTATTCACCCACTTTTTTTTTAGAGGGAATCCTTCTAAAACTTTGAAAAGGAGCCAGGGAGAGATTCAGTTGCCCATATCGCAATGAGGATGATGCATTTGCGTTGCTTTGACAAGATACATTTCTTTTATTCATTATTGCTACACTGTGGAAAAATAAGCGATTCTTTTGATATTAAACTTGAATGGGTTTTTTTTTCACCCATCATGATAAAGTCTCTAAAAGCAACAAAGAGGAAGAACATCCGAGAGACGAGTCACTTTTATTTACGCACTGTAATGTTTTGACTGTTACCCAGTCCTTCCTTCAATCCTGACAGTGTGTCTCGTTCTGCTGGGCGGCAGACGGAATTAACTTGCAGATTAAATGCTTCTGACTCGTATTGATTTATAGATTTGAACTAAAGTGAGACGTGTGCGTGCATGTGTGTGTGTTGGGAGAGGGTGTGTTCCGATGCCCTGCATTAAAAAGAGTAATAACCTCACAGATGGCGAGGGGCCGGTCCGGAGCAGGCTATGTGGTGGAGAACAATCGTTGAGGCTTGATTGCTCAAGGAGCACAAGGCAGACCTGACAGTGGGAGGAGGGGAGGGGAGGGGAGGGGAGGGGGGGTGGAGACCGTTGTTTAAGTTTAACTAGGCCCCCACTGCCACCACCGCCTATCACCAGACGAACAATAATGCAGTTTGTTGCGCGAGCGGACTCGATCAAATCAAATTTCATATGCTGCCTGCTGGGCTTCGCCCATTTGATTCATCAGGGCCTCGAGTACGTGGGAATCATTTGTATTCTTTCATCCGCTCGTCCCTGCGGGGAGATGATTCAGTATTATATGGATAGGTGTAAAAGTCAGCCGGTGTAAAAGAACAATAAATCCAGCTGTCACTTATGCAAAGTGATGTAAATGGGGTCCCTGATTAAGACACAGAGTCATTTAAAAAACAGTGACTGGTGGAGCCTCGACACACACTCCCGCTCAAGCTTACACACACACACTTTGGTAGTTGTGCATTTCTCTCTCTCTCTCTCTCTCTCTCTCTCCCTCTCTCCCTCTCCCTCTCCCTCCTCACACAGTGAAATCCCCCGCCGCCCTGCGCCTGCCACCCGCGCAGTTTATCAAGTAATTATTGTTTGATTACAGCGTTTCATTATCTGCACTGATTGAGTCACAACCGACGGCAAAGGTCAAGCGCCATTAACGCGCTGCTCCCGAAACATATTTCCACGCCGGCCAGCGTGTTTGCCCTCCCTCTCCTCTGAAAGGGCTAATTGCAAATGCATTTGTTTGAGGAAGAGGAGAAGAGACCACCCCGGCTCCGACCTAACCCCACCGCACCCCAAGTCCCCCGTCGAGATGGAATTATCAATGCAGCCCGTAGTGTTCGCACATCGAACGCACACACGTACGCAGATACACATGGGAGCAGTTTGGGAGCAGGCGCAGTCACACTCCAGCAACTGATAGCCATCAAACTCAGATCCGCCGGCTTTCATTAAACCCTTCTGCACAATCGGCGGATGACTGACTGCGTCTCGTTTTGCATATCAATCACGGAGCGTGCGAGAGCGCGGCAAGGGACTAAACGCACCGGGAACGTGTGCTCACAAACTGTTGGACTTGTTTCAGTTTGGACACATGATGCAGGCGAAAGCTGCATCAGGAAATTGTACTGATCGCTTGTGTTTCGGCCTCTTGGCAGATGTCAATATAATTTGACTTTTCTTTTTTGGAGAGAAAGTGATTTCGATAAAATTACATTTGAAAAAAAAAACAATTCAAAAACCCCAACAAAATAAAAGCATGGTGGAGGCAGCATCATGCTATGAAGCTGCTAATCAAAGTGGAAGGTCTAACTGATCGAAAATACAATTGTGTTTGCAGTAATTATCTGTTCGTGTAGTTTGGGGATCCAGTCTTCACAGTAAACCTGAAGTGTGATTGCGAAGTGAGTCAGGTAAGTAGTGTACTTTTTTGAAACACACCCACAGGACGAACTTTTAACCCTCTTATGACCAATGGACTCATTATTTGTATTGGTGGGGGAGAATTTTGAGAAATCGGGCTTGAGTGAGTGATTCTCATCTTCCCCCCCCCCCCCCCCCCCCCCCCTAAACAAAGTGTTCAGTATTACTGCATGTTTTTGACTTGGACTGTGTGATTTTTGAAGTGTTATTGATACTAAAATTATGAATCCATAAAACAACACAGCAAGAAGACTATAAAGATTAATACCTATGACAACTAATGAGATAAAAAAGATTTTAAAAAAAAAAGAGATAAAATTAAATATGCAAGAACAATATTACTATACAATAATTATAGAAACTGATCGGCTTGATACAAGATGGTGTGGAAATATAAAGTCATGAAATAGACTTGTGCGTGTGCGAATGTGTAATTGTTCCTTACCTGGGTGGGAAAGCGATTTCCAGTTCATGCAGCAGACCCCTGAATGCAGACGGCTCATTGTCAAACTCTAAAAGCTGCAGGAAATTAAAAAAAAAAAAAAAAAAAAGATGAACATTCATAAATTATGACAACATGAAAATTGAAATCACTTTCTGTTATTGGACAACAAAAGCTGAAATGGTCCTTGAATTTTTGACGACCAGACAAAATTTGTCAAAATATGAAAATGACTAAATATTAAAGTGATTCATTGAACCCGTTGAATCGTTTATATGAATGACTGCGGATCCTGTTAAATAGCAAAAAACCCCAAAGTATTTCCCCAATATTAAGAATATTGATTCTGGCTTTATATTTATATCTGGCTTTATGAAAAAAATAAAAATCCTCAATTAGAGGAGTTTTCGTCTAAGACGATAAATCTTTGGCAGCTTTACAATTGCATTATAACCAATGTGGCTGTTTACAGGTACAAGAAAAGACGAAACACAATCATGTATTTTGATACAATTTGAATTTTCCTGATGGACACAATAACACTTTGCCCATGTTTAGGGGGTGTCAGTAAGTCTATCACGGCTGACATGGTTCAGATTGTATTCAGCTATTTTTGAAGGTTATTGAAGTAGAGGAGACATATTGTTTTGTATGTATGTGTTCATTTCTCAGTAGTTATGATAATTGTACAGGAGACCTGTTGATCTTTAAATATCAACTGCTGATCCACAGGCTGTAAATGGCATTTGTTGATATGTAGAATGTTGCCTTGGTGCAACGGCCACACTGGTTATACGGATGGTTCTGCAATTCTAACTTGCCTTGTTATCAGCTTTACATTGACTCTTAATGTTTCTTTTGCCACATAAATGTTTTGTCTTTCTGTATTTTGTTTATCATGTTAAAGAGAATCAAATACAACGAAGCAACATTTGTACTTCAACACAAATCGAATATGAAGAGTTGAAAGAGAGCTGTTTAAAATCATGTAAACTGTTAAAAATAAAACCTGTGAAACATACTTTTTTGAAATGTGTCTTATTCTGTCTCACTATAACTCTATTAAGTGATTTGACAACCATAGCTGCTATTATTTCAGCAAAAATTAACCAACAACAAACAACAGTCATGTGATTGGATGAGTGATGATGAACTCAGAGGAGGAGATGAATGTTAGCAGGTTGAGGAGAGGTCGAGATAAGGATTATCTGAAAGAGCGACGATAAGGATTTCAGCTCGGAGCCTCTTCGTATTGACAGCAGCTGACCAGTTGTGTGCGTGTGTGTGTGTGTGTGTGTGTGTGTGTGTGTGTGTGTGTGTGTGTGTGTGTGTGTGTGTGTGTGTGTGTGTGTGTGTGTGTGTGTGTGTGTGTGTCTCCCCCGTCTGCCGGGGGTCTCTCCTCCCCGCACTGACGGCGTGTCCGCACGCTCTTCATCAATCATGTCTCCTCACCCAGCTGTACTCGCTCACCAGAGTGTACACACACACTTCCCCCAATTTCCCCCCCGTCCACAAAACCCATAAATCATTAGTGAGAAGTGCAATTAGCAGCTCCTTGTACACATTAATTATCTGGGAGATGAACAGGTAGCCGGGGCACCTGCATGACTGCCTCCCTGAGAGACTGACGGCCACATTTCCCGGCAACCTCCCCCCTGGAGGACCCCGCCGGTAGCCCCGCCCCTTCCCCTGTCAGACAGGAAGACGCGGCCGTGGAGCCGAGCCATGTTTGTTTAGTTGTAAATTGGGCTATTGTACACGAATCAAACGCCAGGCTACAATTACGGCCCCGACGGGGACCTCATCCACGACGGTGCGTCGGCGGAGGCATGCTTGACGTTAATGACACTTCATTGGTGTATTACATGCGGCGAGATGTTGATGGCCGCGTGATGAAACATCAACAGAGATGACGCGGTGCGCACGGGTAATATTTGGAAGGACGTCCTCGTGAAGGAGGTGGGTGTCACGCGGGCATTATGATATCAGCGCGGGGTAACTGCAGTCTTCCATCTGCGCTGACATATTTATGTTGCGCCTGTACGAGCGTCCACGCGCTGTTCCGTCTCCGCGACGCCAGCGAGTGCACATTTATAAATAAGTCCGGAGCGCGCTGTGTTTGTGCGTACGTGTGATTGTGTGTCAGTGGTGTAGAACAGTGGCCATTACTCGAGGCAGGGCTAGGGTAGTGGTGGTGGTGGTGGTGGTGGGGGGGGTTCCCAGACAGAGTCTCGGAGGTTCAGGAGGGCAGATGTGCCGCATTCATCAAACTCACACGGCCGGGGTCACAGGAGAGACTCACACAGTGTGAATGAGGGATGGGCCGAGCGAGGGGATGCAACCCCACGCTCCACTGTGCATCCCTGCCTCAGCATCCGGGGGTGGGGGGTGGGGGGGGGGGGTGATGGGTCCATAGTTTTTATTAGATTTCACGACTCGAGTTATTGAAATTAAAGAGGATCTCAAATTACACTGGTTGAAAAACTGTTTTTTTTAACTGAATATACTAATTCTTTGGCGGTTGAAGTGACAACGCATCATTTTCCTTGTTTTCATTTCAGAGAAGTTTTTGGTTACGTGGCAACATTTTGAAATGTTTTCTTTTTTCTTTGTTTGCTTTTAATTCTCTCCGGGCAAGCAGGATTTCAGAACATGCCGTGCGTTGATGTTTTGACTGGATTCTCCACATTATGATTTGATTTGATGACATTTTCTGCTGAAGACGGGAAAATCCAAGTTGAAACATGGCAAAGGCATGTTGTAAAAACCTGCTTGCCTGGAGGGAAGAAAAAGAAAGTACTTCCAAAAAAACATTAAAGGCATCATGAAATTAATTGAACTACTGCGGTATGAGAAGAGTTTCTGCTTTAAAGGCTCAACGGTCACTAGATTTGAGAATCTTTGATTTAGCTCAAACCAATCCTGGTAATCAGAAAACCAATCAGAAAGTCAATAGTGGGGTGATCACAGGTTTGTGTCTTTTGCCACATTTCTATTAGTTGGTAGGTAGCGGAAGTCATCTCACACTTCAAGATGCAACCATAATACATTTAGGATCCCATCTTACACTATTTTAAAGCCACGATTAAAGATACTTGCTACGCGTAATATCAAGCCTTTCTTTGCCTGATTGACTGAAAAAAAAAATGTTGCAGTTGTATATGCGGGAGAGTTCAGGTGTAAATTTCATCTGCACAGTCAGAAAACCTTTTTGGGAATAGGTACATAATAATGAAAACAATAACTCCAATAACATTAACTGATTTATGTATACTTGTGTGTTCTGATATTGTAGATGGGCCCCATTAAGGCCCGATACTTAAAGATCCCATATTACACACTTTTTGGAAACAATTTCACACAGTTGTCAGAGGTCCAACAACATTGTATTTGGAATATATTTAGCCTTAGTCCTGAATTCCAGCCAGTCTAAAAGCCCCTCTCGTGAGCTCTACTGAGAACAGACTGCTTCTGTGCTGGATCCATCAAATGCCCATATCTGTTTTCCCATAACATGTGCAAAGAGAAAAAAAATGGCGCCCAGTTGTAATTTATGAGAGCAAAGTGAGTATCCATGACCAGAGGGAGTGGTTATTTCCCCAAGTGATGTCATGATTGGAATATTCCTGATTCGCCTGTATGAGCACACATTCGCTAAAAGATGGAGCAAGCAAGTGAGGGAGATGACAGACTTTCTTCACCTCATAGACAGGCTATGGGGACACACATTACTGTTAGAAAACCATCACAAAGTGAATTTTGAATAATATGGAACCTTTAATGCAGAAAATCAGATTCCATTTTTTGAGACGTTCTTCTTGTGTGAACGTGGACGTGCGTCGTAGCAGGTGTGAATGTGTTTTTCTTAAGGGCGACTGAAGCCGAGTTTGTGGAGATGAGCAACATATGGTTGCGCATGTGTGTTTGTGAGTGTGTCCACAGTGCGTGTCCCTTAAGTGAATGTTGAGTAATTCATCGAGGTGAATGGAAAACCCTGCAGCCGCACGAATTTCACACTACATTTCATCCCGGGCCAATTAAGCATAATGCTCTGCTGCCGCGCTCGCTCAGTGGGTGAAGAAAAGAAAAAAACTGCTCGTATGGGTTCAGGGCCTCGTGACATTATAAAGCAAGGAGTAGTTTGTCAACCAGAAATGACCTTGGGAGTTGAGGAGGAGGTGGTGCGAGCTGGTGGTTTGGGGGGTGGATGATGAAGAAGTGTCTGGGTAAAAACTACCCTGTCACAGGCTCAAATTTCTGACTTCGCTCGGGTGATCAGCACGCCCCTAAATCAAAACCCCGGCGGCGACAGTTAAGAGGCAGGAAGTGAAGAGGAAGAAAAGAGACGGAAAACGTCGTCTTTTGCCTTCGACTGTCCCCCTCGGCATGCGGAGCCGCGTGTCCACCACCTGTAATTGTGCTTTGATTTACGTCGTGTCAAATATCCCCTGTGACAACACCTGCTGCCATTAAAAGCCATCAATAAATGTTGGGGTGAAAGGTCATTTAATTTGATTTTTACACCTCACACTTGGCTTTCATTGCACGGGCCATATTTTTCCTTCTTTTTATGGGATCTTCATTATTTTGTGCGGAAAAGCGATAAACTGTCACTGACAGCGGCCCGGCCGATTGGGTTAGCCAAACAAAAGCACAACAAGGACAGCTCACTGCGACGGCACACATCTTTACATGTTTGTGAAATGATCCAGAGATGAAATATATTAGGACTCATTTCTGATGAAGGTGAAGCTCCGATGTGCGACAACAATATAATTTGCGATGAATTACAAACGGTTATGTAGATGATGGTAATGTCTTTGTGCTTTTGATATTTGTTTTTTAATATCAGTGCTTTTTAATTTACACCAACTGTGACGGGATTTTTTTTTTCAAAATTAAATCTGCATATTCAGTTCATACTGGGATTTTGTTGACTTGTTTAAGGTCAGAAGTGTTTGTGTGATGAGGAGCTGACAGCCAATTCATGTTCGAAAATGTCTCTTTAAAGATACAATTTTAAAGAATTACATGGCATTTTGGTGCATTGGGTGGTGGATGGCTACGGTAGGCTGTCTTCTTTCGCATGCAGTGTTTAGATGTTATGATGCTAGTAGCTGCCAAGACCTTTACTGGAGCTGTAACTTTTTATACAGTTTCAGGTATGAATGCAGGACCTGCTGAGTTGAGGTCACACTTGAGGCGAGAGCGACCAACAACTACAACACAAATATGTTAATGAGCGGCATTCGAAGACATATTTCACAATTATTGGTGTTTTGAATATTGGTTGGCAGTAGTTGCGTTTTTTTTTTAGATAAGTTTCGCGTTTACATGGTAAAGTCTTGAAAACGATGTAGTTAGCATGCCAGACCACGAGTTGGCGCTGTTGGTTGTTTTTGTACTGAAACCACACACACACACACACACACACACACACACACACACACACACACACACACACACAAGCGTGCAGAGAACAATACACTATAAACATTAACGATAGAGAGTATGCAACATTTGTATAGACAGATGACAAAGTGGATGCTTTACGGGTGACTCCTTGGATAAAGACTGGGAGTCATGTCACTCAGCAGGTGGCCATGTTTATTTATTGTCCATCTCGCTGTGCAACAAGGAGACAGGATACCCCTGAGTGTTTTAGAAAAGTTCTACTTTCGCAGCTGTTTCCAAAAAGTTGGGATTTTAGCGACTCTGAGCACCGTTGTCATGTAAACGCCCAAAACACAATGACAGTTTCGCATTTTCACTTGAAATAGTTGCTGTGCAAACAGATGCCGAGTTTTGTATAATTATACCCATATACACATTTTCATCTATCACGGTTATTGGACCGTTGTGTTGATCCCAGAGCGAATCCAGAGATGATGTCATGACTTCTGAAGCATCAGGAGGAAAACAAACAATGCGATGTGAAAGCTATCGACTGATAAGGCTAAGTAAGCAGCTGGTAGCATCCAGAATGGCGGCGAGTCAAATTTAAAGACACGGCTAGTTTATATAACAGCCTTAAGGTCAGATTTCATTTAGCGGGGCTGCTCTTTTGCCACTTAAGAGCTGTGACAGGTGAAATATGAAAGAACTTTGGGCAGCAGCAGCAGCAGCATTTGTTCCTGCTTCTTTTAATACATTTCTCTCATGTTTAAAACGTCTCGGGGCTTCTGAGTAATGCCAGGGGATACGCCGGCCGCATGACAAGGAGAGGCCTGCCAGACAGAGAGGTTCATCACTTGCTGGAGCTAGTACACAAACACACCCTCAAACCCCCCACCCCCTATCTGCCGACACCACACTGATAAAGTTACAATAAAGAGATACTGAAACAAAATCAATGGGGATGGAGGAGGGAGGTGTGTGTGTGTGTGTGTGTGTGTGTGTGTGTGTGTGTGTGTGTGTGTGTGTGTGTGTGTGTGTGTGTGTGTGTGTGTGTGTGTGTGTGTGTGTGTGTGTGTGTGTGTGTGTGTGTGTGTGTGTGTGTGTGTGTGTGTGTGTGTGTGTGTGTGTGTGTGTGTGTGTGTGTGTGTGTGTGTGTGTGTGTGTGTGTGTGAGAGACGAGAGGTAAGAAACCGCTGCGATCTCCAGAGCGCATGTGCAGAGTGCACGCGTGTACACACACACACACACACACACACACACACACACACACTTTTTTCTATATTTACACACACACACAGCGCGCTCCTCCCATCCCTCCACCGGAGCAAGGCCCCACGGTGCCCCTTGACGCCACAAGCGCCCGGAAAATTTAATCTTCCCAAATACTCATCAGGGCTCTCCATCGTCCTGCCGTGACAGCGCCGGGGATAATTAATTATACAATTTCGATGGGAATATCGACTAAACAAACCTATTAATCATAGCAAAAGTCAATAGGCATGGACACATTCAATCATGTCCCGGCCAATGATTACTCCTCTCAAAATACAATAATTATTTTCAAGAGCTGCCTCGAATTAAATTTCTGTCAAGCTGGTACAAGTCTTGCAGTTGATGAAGGATGCAATGGATTTTTCCCCCCCACCCCTCTCCCCTCTCTCCCCTTCCCCCGGCGGAGGAGTGTGAGAGGGGACATTTATCCTTTTGGAAAGGTAGTTTGTTTTATAAGGATCATAACATGGTGTGTTTAACTAGACCATGACCATCAGATTATCTCTGATGCCCCCCATTATGTCGTCCATCTTTGTCGGGGCTTCAGACGGAGGAGGGGGAGGAAACGAGGGCGAGGAGGGTACCTCGGCTGCTCGGAGGCGCTGATTCACAGTCGGGGCTCCTGCATGTTTTGTGCCGATCAGATTCAAAGACTACAGGCCGGCGGATATCGACCTTGTACGTCGTATGCTAAAGACGCAGTCGTCCAGATTCCATCTCGGGTTAATCAGCTGACTGATATCATTCTCTTCTCGTTGGTCTCTGCTTCCAATGTTGTCATTGCAGTGGGCAAACAATCAGATTATTATATTTATTCAGGAAATGTGATAAGAATTAATCTCCATTGAAGAAAAAAGAAGAATCTCTAATTGTTTGGAAACAAAGGTTAACCATTAATGGACAAGCAGCTTCTGGGAATTGTTTCTTTGGTCATTTTTCTGTGATGATTGTTCTTTTCCCCCTCGGAATTTTGCTTTAAGCGATGACAGGATGAATTGAAATATAACCCACCATCATAATTTTGAAAAAAGAAAAAGAAAAAAAAAAAACCCCACAATGATTGCACCGCTCACGTGGGAACTTCCTGTCTGGAGCCACCAAGATTGACGAGGCTTCTCGTCCGTGGAGCCGAGAGTCAGACTGCCTTTGGGACTCATCTAAAATGTGCCAATACACTTCTGGTAGAAACACGGTCATTGTCTGGAAAGCTCCGGGATGCTTTTAACTATGGTGCAAATGTAAATTATAGGTTTACTTTGCATTTTCTATAATCTGCAAGAGCATCAGCGAGGAAGAAAAAACATTCAATTTGTTCAAGATCAGAACACTAATTGGGAGAATTCAACAGTAGAGACTATCCTTTAAATTCCATGATGGCAGATTCCCTTCAAGATTGTGGGAATGCTAAAAGGGACTGATCATACTTTACATGGCTTCTATTGACATGAATGTTACAATCCTAGAGGTTCATGAGAAATGTTTCTTCCTCGGTTATTGAGGCTGAGGTGATCGTCACTGGTGAAGCAAGTGTCAAATTACAGGTGTTTGGTGCAGCATGAAGGTGTATGCGATATATATGATTCAGTCATTCTGTGTAATCACATCATCAACTCAGGTGTATTTCAAATCACTCCAAACATTAACATACAAGAACATAAAACATTGTGTTATTATCTTGTTTTCATAATATTGTTATTAATATTTATCATTATTGTTGTTCATCTGCATTCACTACTCGTTTATTAATGTTCACAAGTTGCTTGTTACATTGTGCAACAAATAAAGCTGTCACGTTACGTTGCGTTATGTTACGTTACGTTACCGTTATGTTACATTACCATTATGTTACATTACTGTTATGATACATTACCATTATGTTACGTTACAGAGAGATCCTGGAAACTTGTCAATCACAAGGAAGTGAAATCTCAGCAGTAGCCCGAAGTGACAGAAACTAAAACAGCTGCATTAAGGAGAAATTAATATATTTACTGTATAATTCAGAAGAAGTGATCTTAGCAAGTATGAAAACATTTTAAAAGGACAGTAAGTGACAGTTTTTTTTTTACAAAATAAATATTTTTGGAATCATGTCACTTAAAGATTCTGGAATCGCTATTTCATTATATATTGCAAATTTATCATCATCATCATCATCATCATCATCATGTGCGAAACAGTTAAAGCGAAACACTGAACTGCAATTAATTATATGTCCATGTACTGTGCTTTCATGTTCTGCATATAAAAGCAATTTAAACATGAAAGATGGTCCTACAAGTAGTAGAACAGCAACTTAAAACAAAAACCTCAACTTGCTGTATTCCAATTAGAGTTCAACTATTCTAACTTCAGCAAATTCATCTGAATTCATGAAGGAGTGAAATCCAACATGCAGCTGTCACAAACATAATATTCAGAAGCACATTGAGGACATCGCTTTGCACTCCATCACAGGGTACATTAATGCGCTGCGGACGGCCCATCGGACTTCATGTTGGATGAAATTATGACTACATGATGTGGAAGAAATCGATATAATGATGTGACATAAAACATGTAAAACGCATTTGTGTTGGAGAAGCACTTTCACATACTGTGTGTGCAAAAAATAAAAAGATGTTTTAATGGAAATTTAAGTACAAAACCAAGTTGTTGGTTGTGTTTCTTGTTTTTAAAGGGACATTTTTTCTCGAGAGTCCATTTTTATTTACTTCTTTTTGTTTATTCAATTTAAGCATTTCAGTTGGATATATATTGAATTAATTTAGTTATAAGTGGATCTTATATACTTTTACCAATCATTTTATTTCATTCCGTATATGTCTACCTTTTTATTTGATTTTTCATATGTTGTATAATTCTCATATAACTCACTAGAAATATACATTACATTTTAGACTATTGTTATTATTTACTCAACTCATTTAATTGCGTAAAACAGTGCAATTATATTAAGTTTAAAATATGATTTGTATTTATAGGGAGTTATATAAAAATATCAAACAATACAATGCCCTATAATATACATAATATATAAGTCATTTCTAACTTCAACCAAAATATAAAATGTCCTTATCAATGTACTGTATATTTTACAGTTCTAGTCAAGTTGTGTGTGTGTGTTTTGACCTGCTTGATGTAATTTACAGCCTTGAGAAAGTGAGTGTGTGGTCCTTGTTTCTCTGCTGCAGACACATAATGCTCACCTCATTCACACTTATTCTTGTTTAAAAGTTATTCCAGGGGCCTCGCGAGTGTGAACAAAGAGGGTTTTTGTCAGGTCAAAGAGAAGTCTGCTCCTCAACCAACCGTCTGCGGACAGCTGTGTGCTTGCGAGATATGGAGGCTTGTTTGTTTGTGCATTAAAGAGTCATCGCTCTCTCCTGCTTTGTTCGTTTTACAGATAATCAAGCTGGTAAGCTGCTGTTGTTCTACAGTGGAAGAAAAGAGTCCGTGAAGCTGATGAAAGAAATTAAATTTGTGATGAATGGCTACAAGATGACGGAGATGAGAGAGTGGATGAATATAGAAAAGGTTGGGACGTGAAGCGGTGACTTACCGAGGTCCCATTGTCTTCCCGGAAAATGTCCTGGTTGACATAATTAAAAAGCTTCTTTTCAAGTTGAAGAATAAGCTATTTCAGTGGAGAGAGAGAGAGAGAGAAAGAGAGGAATGGCACTCTGATTAATAGCAATACTAATGCGAACTGCACTTAGTAATTAGAGAGCTAATGAACAGCAGTGAGCTGCTCTGGCAGGCAGCACTATTATTTCTACATGTGTCTCACTGAGAAGCTTTAAATTCAGCCTTAACTCATACGAACACTAATACTTCAGGCTCAGGTATGTGACAAATACACAGCCTGCAGATAATCAGTATTTGAATGTTTGGTGATAACTTTCAGCACTAAATATTGATAAATTTGAACTGGCAGAGTTTGCAGTGATGTCAGTGACTTTCAAACTATCATGAAAAACGAGCAGATGCGTGGCGATTGAACCCTCGTGACCACGGAGGATCATCATTAACTGGGTTTGCAATCATTCTACACCATCGCTGAGCAAAACTGATTTTTCTTCTGTGAAAAACTATGCATCTTGTGTCTATTTCAGCCGTGGAATTTTATATCATCACGCTGACTGTTAAAGTTCGAGGCTGATTTCACACCAGCTGTATTCATTTTGGCGTGAAAGCAGAACTGAACTCTGAGGGAATGTAAGGAAATAAAGGTAATTCAAACCAAGCCATTATTTTGTTCTTAATCCAATCGTGTAGATTTGGTAGAAGAGTGAATAAATGGGCAGAAGTCATATCAACTACTTTCTTTCAGTTGGTGATGACTTTTTTATTTTTTAATAATAGGAAGTATCATAAGCTGTTCCTCATCTTAATAGAGCAGATTACTGAGGGCAGGTTTTACTCAGTGATAATGAGTCGGTGTGGAGTCGTGCGGCGCAGCTTACCTTCTGGTCATTGCCGAGCTCGCGGAATGTTAGCTTGCTAAGTTGATCGTTTTCATCCGATTTGAAAACCTGCAGGACGCAAGAGGGGCAGAGTCGACTCTGAGGAACAGAGAAAAAGTCAAGTGAGTCGAAAATGAACGAGTGAACCGCTGTAAATAAAAATGTACAGTCATGTTTTAGCAGTAAACTGACATCCTGTCACGTCATTCAACAGTTTGGAGAAGACGAGTGCAGGTGATCGGTTATTAAAAAATAAGAGAATGGGAACCTTTGAATTTCCCAGTTTACAACATTAAATAACAGAAAGGAGACCAACAAAACCTCGACCCAGAAAGGACACCAACAATAGTATGCAAATAACTTATTAGTACATGAAACTTTCACCAAAACTGTTCACTTCTGGGAAATCTCGGAACGCTCCCACTTTACAAATGGTAAAGCTCCCAGTTTGACAATCTTCACACATTTCCCTTTAACACATGCGCTCCAGTGCAGGGAAAACTCATGATTTCAGTTTCTTACATTAATAGTATGTGAAGTAGATATTTTGTTGGGAATAAAATAATTAAATGCCACCTTGGACTTCTTCTTCTTTTTTTTTTAACTGTTACCCAGATGTTTCCATACAAAACCTTCCAGTGGACAATAGGTTCCCCTGTTCTGCCGCATTTGAATGGTTTTTTTTAAAAAGACAGCCCACAAACTACCACCTCACTGTCCCGTCTCTTTATCTGGCTCTATGTACTGACCCCCATGGACTGTGTGCATGGTTAAATTCCTCTTTGTGGACTCTCTTAACAATTAGTTAAACATTCGGCCATCTGTGTTTGAAGACAGTTGAATGAGGAAATCCCTCAGCCAGTGGTTCCCATAGCACACAGCGGAGACTCAGAGACCTGATTGAAATTCAAAGCACAGATTAGATAATCGGGTCAAGCCAATATTGCCGGCAGAAAAGGGCCCTTTAGACTGAAATGTCACAAATCAGCCGCTGCTCCGGCGGCGGAGAAATGGCACACCGGATTAGAACAAACACGCTGCTCTGAGAGAAAGTGGGACAACTCTCTCCTGCTCTCTCCCCAGCCTCCTTCCTCCACCTCATCCCCGTTCCTTCACCCCCCCCCCCCCCCCCACCTCCGCCCAAAGCAACTTTCTAAAGCCCTAACAAATCGCTCCATCTTTCACTCATTTAGGCCATCCGAATGCAGGGTCAATATGGTCCCCTGGCAGCCAAATGCTAATGCGCTTAAGTGCGCTTAAGCAGCTTTGTGCAATGAATAGGCCAAAGAAGGAGCTAGTGAGAAGGGCAAGAGATACTTTCCCTGTCAAAAAGTCATTGTAGCCACAGCGAGCAAAGACAATCGCAGAAAATCATCTTTCACCTCTGCAACTGACAAATGTAGAACTCTTTTACACAAGTTGTATTATTCCTAATTAACACACACAAGCGTAGGTTTTTCGGAACACGTATACATTTCCTTGGGTTCTCAAAACAACCACGGGTCGCGGTTCTTCCAAGCGGGTGGCCTCGTGTCGATCCAGGAGTCAGTCGAGCAGAAATCCCTGGCTGCTTCACAATTACAGCTGAAGCCAGGAGGATCACAATGCACGCTGGCACAATGGGCATCAACATGGAGAGGACAGAAATAACCCTCCTGCATTCATGCTCAAATCACGTTGATAATCTTCACGTCAAAAAGCAGAACTGTATGAAGACTTTCTGATATTGCTGGTGAAGGTTGTGCGCGCAGAAATGGCTGGAGATGCTGGGGATACAGATAGAAGAAGACGCAGGATATAGTGAGCTGACCCCATACAAAAATAATTTCTTGATCAATAATCTCCCATAGATCTTCATTACCCGACGGATTGAACACAGACACCGGTTAACAGACACTTGCTGGTCCTCCGGGTTGGGGGTTTTAGCGTCAGGCCAACGACATGCCTTCATAAAACCTCCGACAAAAACCTTCACAGGTGGAAACGACGAGAACATATGATCAGCTTGTATTTTACGTTGCGCCAACTCAGAAGCGGGAAACAGGACTGAAGTTGCATTGGGCAGCAGATAGCTGGTGTGGCGCAGAAAGTGTGTCAGCTGTCTCTGGCAGGACATTTGCATCCCGCTGGGAGCAGACATGTGGAGGATTGATCCATTCAGACGCTCACGGCCCGAGCAAGGAAGCCGATTGCACACGATTGATTGCAGCTCTTCAGTGAAAAACATCCCACTAATTTAAACACCAAGAGAGTGGGTTCGCTTTTTTTTTTTTTTGCGTCTGCTACCCTTTCAAGTTCTGAGGTTTTCTTAATAGAATAACATATATTACTGTTGTATCGTATCAACTCATGTCCTATTGCATCATTTCACATTATATTATTGTGTATTGTATAATTTCATAAACTATTGTTTCATATTCTATCATTCTGTACCATGTCATAACTTATCAAATCATGTTGTCATTTATAATTTAGTATCCCATCAGTAATATTATGTATCTCATGAAAACACATTGTATTGTTAAATTTCATAAGGTATCCCCCACATAATGGTATTAAAATGTACTTTATGTATTCTCATCTGGAATCACATTTCATGGTATCAGATTGCATCAGAGTATAATTTTCTACCATCCAGTATAACTTTGTGGGTATAAAACAAGCCAAGTGGAATATGAAAAAATTAAGCAAACTTGTCAAGAAGCATTAAGTGAAATTAAGCAATTCAAACATACATCCAGTATATTTTTTTGCAATACATCACAGCATATAACGAACAAAGTTTTTGATAATCCACCAGTGGCCCAGGGTGCAAACTCGCCACTGCGACAGTGTAGACACATTAACTGCCAATGAATTCTCATTGACATTTATGAAATATCTATCACAAGTTGAAGTTTATCACCAACCAAGTTTTAAAAAGTCTTTTTAAATTGATTATGGACCAAAGCCTTATTTGTGACAGCCTGTGTGTAGTAAACACTCAGACGGAGATAATTAGAAGCTCATGCCTCCATTTCAGACTCTTAACAGTGTTTTTCCAGCTGCCAGCGGAGGACAGGTACTCCACACATCTCCCTTCAAAGCCGCTGCTCCCTAAACACATTACACGTACGCACAGCCTCACTGACCGATCCCAAATGTCATTACCAGAATTCATGCGGATACGATTGGCTCCTCATTTGACAATTAGCCCGTGCGAGGGAGAGGAAAACAGCTGATGGGAAAATATTAACAGGGAAAGCAGGGATGCTTTCACTATCATGGCCACTTTAACTTAGCATTACAGCTCGGCATTAGGGGTCACAGGTCAGGGCTGAGTGTTTGCTGAGGACCAGGAAGGCCCCCCCCCCAGGAAGGGGGGGGGGGGGGGGGATTGCTGAGGGAGGCTCATGGCTTTGTCCATCAATGGAGGATAATCTCATGACTGTCGGAGGAGGAAGCGGCTGTTTAAAGGAGCTCTCTATTCCAGCTGCTCTCCTTAGAAGAGAGGTTAAAGCAATCTGTCCCACTTCAAAGAACCAGAAGACACACACAACGCACATACGAGCCTTGTGTCTGTGGCCCCGCCGACAGATGGAGGCGATCCAGTGTGCCCAACTTAAAACACTGACACACAACTCCGAGGCAGTGCTGACAATGCGCCTTGCACCGACAGGTGTTTTACAAGTCAACACTTATGGAAGTGAATCGCTGACTGTAAACACAAGACGACGTTTCATTAATGTCACACTGAAAAAGCTTTCAAAACTCAAGTCACCGAACACTTCTTGACTGATGTTTAACTCATCGTTATACATTTTCTGAGAATACAATGTTTACATGACAACGTTTTAAGTGGAAATGCATATAAATCTTTTCAGGATCAATAAAGTAACACCAGCCAACCTTTCTGTCTACTGAGGTCACAGGCCATGGAGACATGACATTGGATCGTTTTATTGGTGCATAAAAAAACCCCCAAGAATCATAACTTAAAATCTTTGAAACATGTATCGTGGGTTCGAACTTCCTTAGGGAGCGAAAGGTCAAACTACTGAATGCGAGCTGTGATTAAGGCAAGATGTAAAGAGCTCCCCGATGCCTTCAAGAGAAAGACGTCGGTCGTTTGGCGAGGGATTTAAAAAGATCTTTAAATGATTTGAAGTTAGAGGAAAATTATCTGCAAGTGATGAAAGATCTGAAATGACTGCCAATTTGTCACGACCACCTTCAACCTCATTCATGAGAGAATCCCCCCAAAAGAATAGGAGATTGAATGACCTCCTGAAACTATGAGAGATGTGAAAAAGGCAGTAATCGGTGGAAAAACCTTCAGATGTCCTGCAACTCAACGACTTTCACTAGAAAAAAAGAGAAGTCAGAAACTTAATCAAGCCCATGTGAGAGACTGTTGGGCAATTATGGAACACATCGACAATGAGATAAAGTACAGTGTCGAGGAGGAGAATACTAGTGAACGATGTGGCCCAGTCCTCAGTCCTCGCTCTGGGGTGGACCGGTCAGTGAACCCCGAGGTACTCCGCAACTCCCCCGTATGTATGATTGGTCATGTAAGGCAATGTCGGTGTGCTCAATGAGATGCCCGTTCTCAGTGGGTTCTACATCATGCGGCATGGAGAGTCAACCATGCATTTTAAAGGATGTGCAAGACTTTACACCTAACTGTATTACGGTGTTTTACTCATTCTTGAACAAATCAATTCATTTTGTGTTTCTAGTCATGGACGATTAAGTCCTACTATCAGCTCATAAAAGTTGTATAACAAGTGATCAGCTCATTTAAAAACTCACTGTGTTTTATAAAACCCTTCCCCAATGATTCAGTGCTCACTAATCTGTCATTTCACCAATATAATCACCCATTGAGCGCATTTACTGCTCAGCGATTAAACCTCAATTAGGCAGACAGAGTATGAGAGAGTGAGCAGAGAGATGGGGGGGGGGGGGGGGGGGGAGTGGATGAGTGGACAATGAGCTAACTATTCATTCTTCATTACCAGAGGCAGAGGACAGGGTCTCCCCTCTATGTCAACAGGGGCCATGGCATTGTCAGAATGCGCCATTATTTTCTTGCTGCCATGCAAAGTGCCGCCTGCCAGCTGAGTTAAGGTGTGCCAGCGAGCCAGCATATGAAAGAGGACGAAGGGGGGGGGGGGGGGGGGGGTTTGCAAAACGGGGGAGCTGGCAGGTTCTGTAGCGGATCGCTTAGCGCCCCGATCACTTTCATTCCTGCTCGCTCACTCGCCGTTCATCACGCCCAGCCCCGCACGCATGATTGCGACATTTGCCCGAGCAAAAGGGGGCATCGAAAGGAGGCAACAACAAATTCGGCCCTCTTGCTTCGTTGCCAGCGATTACACGGGGAAGCCAGTAAATCAGCTGTGACCCCCGCTGCCCCATCTGACTGGACACAAGCCAGAGTTATCCACTCGCCTTCTCTGCTGTGGCCGGCTAATTTAATGCCTCCAAACACAGACGATTCATCACCGGGGATTTGGCATGGAAGTATTTTTCGCGAGCAAAGTTCAAAATCTACGCACGGCCCCGGCGTTCTGCTGGGGAACCCCGGTCAACCTGACCCCTGAAACCGTAGGCGACGGCGCACCCAAATGTCACCCCTTCCCACAAAGGGCCGTCCCCGTCGAATTGACGTGCAGGGTCGCCCGGGCAGTGCACGCCATCGTAGGAGGTCTCCTGATCGGCCACGCCCTCACACGAAGAGGTAGCGAGGGCGTGTGAGGTGGCGATAATGTGCCCTATTTACCCGCTGTATTATAACATCTGGGAAACTTCTCCAAAAACAATGAGGGCTGCCATTCTGGCTTTACCTTCACAAACCGGCCCCCAAAAAAAGCATTTGTCCCCTTGGAATGGATAATGGACAGGCCACAAATCATTCCAGACAACAGGACGTTGGGGTGGGAGAGAAAGAAACTCAATGTATGTGTACGTTTTGTCTGAGTGTGTATGTGTGTGTGTGTGTGTGTATGTGTGTGTGTGTTCCCCCCTGGTATTTAACTTCTCTGCTGGCCCATTCTGTAGGGCCCCGCAGGACAAATTGCCCTGCATGGTTGTCTTTGAGAGGCAGTGCAGCGCGCAGAGAAAGGGACAGGCCTGAAACACAGGGAACAGGCCTATAAAAATTCATCACTTTGACCCCCATGACCTCCCACTCCTGGGGGGTTTACACACACACACACACACACACACACACACACACACACACACACACACACACACACACACACACACACACACACACACACACACACACACACACACACACACACACACAATCACACACACAGGGATGCACGAGCACGCACTCTCCCACCCACCCGAGCTCACTTTCACTTACCAGGAAATTATCTCCCAAGTTTTTTAGGGGATTTTTTTTTTTTTTTTTACTGTGCGAAGCGCTTGAGGTGAGTTAAAAGTCGGAGACACTGTTCTAAGCTTCCTGATCTTTCCGTTCCGTCCTCCCGAGCGTGCACGCTGGTAGCCGACACACACAATGGCTTGGAAAAAAAAAAAAAAAGGCTTTCTGCACAGGAAAAGGCCACCAGATGCTTCATTGTGGTCGATTCTCTGTGTAAAGTAGCGGCAGTAAAAGGAGGGTGGGCTCTCCTGAGGCATATCAGTCCCAGAGAGGAGGAGGAGGACATTGTCTCAAGGCAGGGCTCTTTGACACATTAGTGCCACCTGTACAAAGAGAAACCTAATGAGAGATTTAATCTGAGAAACCTCCCCTCACCACTCCTAACTCAGCACTTTAAAACCAAACACGGCAGATGTCTGCAAGACTGTTTAACGCACCGGCTTCTCTTAACCTCTCAATAAGGCCCGGTGCATGTTTAAATTGTTCAATAGCCACTTATTTAAATGTTTGCCGCAGTTGGGGGTTAGAGCTTTTGTGATCCAGGAGGAGTGAGCTGGCGGTGCAGCGGCCATTCATGTTTTCTTTTTCAACGCCGCGGATCTTAAAGAGAGCATTTATCCCTTTAACGAGAAAACAAACTCACATCCAAGCGTGAAGCAATTATTGTAACACGTTTAAATATAGCCCGCAGCACTGCTATCGACAGGGTATAAACACTTACTAAGCACCCGGAGACGCAGCGCCTTCATTTAATTTACCTATTCCACTGCACCTCCAACCCAGGAATCAATTGAGGGAAACAGAGAGCGAGGTAATCTGTCGCCACCGGGGTCAATTACGAAATATTGAAGACCCAATCAGTGGTCAGTTGATTAGTGTCGGTCCAATAGGAATGCAGTGTTGAGTTCATTACTCGGGGATTCGATACAATCAGGTCTAAACAATTAATGAAACTCTAATTCCGCAGCCTTTAAAAAGAGGGCTGGAGCTTCGTGAGCATCGCAATTAAGAGCGACAGGCTCTTAATTTGGGAAAATAGTGGGGAAATGCCAATGAAGATATTTTGATTGACTGTGATTGACTCACTCTGTGAAGCTGCTTTATCAGAGAGTGGAGGATTGTAATCGTCTTCAGGCCTGATTACACGGCACTGTTTTCAAGTGAAAATGGAAAAACGTCCATGGCATTTCGGTTTACATGACAACAGTGCTTGGAGCAACTGAAAATGCAAATTTGTGAAAATGGCTACCAAAGTGGAATTCTTTTGAAAAAACTGAGTCCGTCTCTGTGGAAATGGGGGGAAATGCAACTTTTTGAAAACAGGCCAAGGCTGTCGTAAATAGTTCTTCTGCCCCTGCACAAGCAGCTCTACAATAACAACAATGGCGATCTCCAGAGTGGCAAACATGTGTTTTCACTTGAAACATTGTATAAACGTAGCTTTAAAAGTGACTCAGAAGAGCAACATCAAAGGAAACGCGTGCAATATCTTTGATATCGTTTGATTTCATCTTCCGGTTCACGATTTGAATGTTTTTCTCAGACAGATTTTAACAGATAAAATGACTGATTCCAAAGGAAATTCAAGTGTCAGCCATTTGTAACAACATTTTCCAAAAAGAGAAGATAACTCATGTTTGTTTTGGTTGTGGAAGTAATAATGTACAATATATTTAAAGCGATCCCTGTGGAAATGTTGGAATACTTGAATATCCTACATGATACTTAACATGTGACGTTACATTAAAAGTCACTTGTCTTGACTTTTCTCATCCAGTCGTTGGAGTGTTTTGTGAGAAGTTCAGTTTAAATACACATAAGTAGAAACATAGGGATTTAAATCTCCTGATGATGGTTGGTTTACTTTACTCAATACAGTCTTAAATTGATTTCACTTCTCTTGAAAAAATAATCCTAGTTCGTTTTTATCATAATTTTTTAGGATACTTTCAGGGTTGTATGGTGGGATTAAAGTATCACTAAGAACTGTAGAAATGGTCTGAAATTAATAAATGCATTATTTTTGTTCCCATCATGAAAACAAAAAAACAAATGTACAACAGAATGGCCGAAATGATCAGATAAACACCACCATGACTGGAAGGGAACAGCCAAAAGAAAAGAAAATCTTATATAGCTGCCTCTCACTTGAGAATATTGAAAATAAACAAATGAATAAATATATTGGTATTGACAATGAAAAATCTGGTACTGTGATGAATCAAATGCTTAACTGAATATAAATATACAGGTAGTAAACACCATACATTTTACTTCAAGTGCAGCTTATTTTGTGGTTTTTCATAAAAATACCCAGAATCAGCACTTTTTAGTCAAGAAGAGTCCAGTATCGGGAGGTTTTATTTAGTTTTGTGCACATGTATATATGTTTCGAGCTGCAAAAACTTCATTAGTGCTCAGGAGAAGAGGGACGATCACTGGGGTCAGGCAGAGAAGTCCACATATTGTGCCTAGCCCAACTGTTGCTGGCTTCCAGTCCGAACATTAGTACAACCTGTATCATGTCATGTTTGGGACTCTTTCAAAGTGAGGAGGATGTTTTTCTTCTCTGTGTCGATGCGGTTTGATGGTTTTCCGGGCAGGTGACTGACCGGCTCACTCTGATGCGCAAAACCCTCCTCGCACACAAAGAACATTTATTCATTTGGAGCACCACCCTTTAATTTGTTTGCACCATTTCATCTAAATGATGTGCTTGTCCTCCGCAGAGAGAGAGAGAGAGAGAGAGAGAGAGAGAGAGAGAGAGAGAGAGAGAGAGAGAGAGAGAGACAGAGAGAGAGAGGTGTAATTCAACCGAGGAAAAGAGGGAGGAAAGGGAAGGTACCAAGGAGGAGGGGTCTTGACACCCCACTGCAGGGCGCTAGGCAACCATCTAGTGGGTGGGCTTTGTGATACATTTTACCAATTTTTCATGCCCATCCCTCTTGATGTGACCCCACTCAGGGCCCTTTATGCCCCTGACAGCTCCGCGCAGGAAAACATGCTGCCGCTCTGATAGCATGAAATCGGGAACAAAGACCCCCGGGGAGAGGGGAAGGGGGCCGCCGGGGCGCGCCGTGCTCCGGACCCGCCTGGCTCAGGACACAAACAGATGTTAGGCCAGCCCCAGCTCTCACTCAGCCCCCTGAAAGAGGGGAGGCCCTGTCGGGAGAGAAATGGGCCCGAAATGCATTGTTTCGGGCCTCCTCTAAGACAAAAAGCAGAGCCACTCCTTCTGAAAGGGCCCCGGCAATATGGCGGTGGCAGATAAATCACGCCGGCGGGGTTGAGAGAAAGGCCCATGAATTCTCAATGCGGCTCTTAATGGGCCCTCTTAAATATGATGGGGATATTTGTGTGAATGGAGCCCGGTGACTTTTAATGTCAGCTGGGCAGAGCCAGAGCTGTTTAAAAGCCGGCGGTGCCAACGGCGGGTTTTTACAGCTGCGTGACAATGAGCCTGTCTGTAGAAGTGTCACTCTGTGAAGATCAGCACTTAGAAACCTGAGAGCTCAACTGTTCCGAACAATCCTGATTCTGGCCGGCTTATGTAACAACAGCACTCCATCATCACTCCAGTTCCAAGTTTACTGTGCAAAGACCACGTGTTGCACCGTCGCCTCCGACCGACTTGTTGAGTTTGCCATGGATTCAGCCATGTGAGGCCTATAAAGCCCGCCTTTTTGCATATGCATGAGGCTGAGCCAGAACGATTAAAATGCCGGAAGCGGCGGCGGCGACGGCGGTCGCACAGCGCGCATGTTTCTGCGCAAAACCACAGAAATGACATGTGTTCTCTGGACAAGCACTCCATCCTTCACAGAAAGGAGAAAACACAATTATTGTGCTCTGTGGTACAAAGGCGAAGGACTGCATTAGCCCCCGCCACCCCCCCCCCCCCCCCCCCCCCCAAAAAAAAATAAACTGACATCATACAAGTTGGACACTATGTACCAGGCACAAAGGCATCCCTATCCTTCACAGTTTATGCCACATTTCATCTGGACTAAATAAGAGCATCACTGTTTGCTGCTGCCGTTCCTCCTCTGTGATTTTCAAGCCGGCGGCCATTCAGACTAAAAGAGGCCACGACAGGGATTTGCAAAGTCGTTCTAAAGTTAGAAACACTGTTTGTGCATTCACTGGGAGGTGGGAAAAGATCCCACTTCCCATCTGCTGTGAATTGGGAGATTCCCAATGGAGATTTTGAAGACTTGCTACATTAAGCTGTGAGGTTTTA